>NC_136970.1:260000-280000 GCF_032717465.1 Coenobita brevimanus
CTGCAGGTATATTCCTTGTCTTTAAACTGCCCTAGATCATGGTGATATGAGTATGGTAAATATCAGTGACAAGACACAACAAAGGCAAGTGTAAAAGAGGTGGATTTTGTTTTAAGTAACAACATATTTTCTTTACTATCCTGCACGTGAATCATGGTCCACAGGCTACAGGACAATTACAGAGTGTACAGAACATTGCACTCAACGAAAAGTGGTGGCCAAGGTGGCAGATGAGTGGTCTGCAGTCCCGATAAATCCAGGACTGAATCCCAGCCGGGGCAAGGAACAATTCAAGGATTTGAATTTGTTAAAGCAGACTTTACTGACCCATCATAAGACACCGAAATGTAAAAACACCCCTACTGATACCAATACATCAGTCCCGAATGAGACAGTCCTAACATGTATTTCATGGACATACAGTGTTAGGGCCACAGTGGTGACATGTGGAGGTGATGTACATAGGAGGACTTCTGAGCCTCACAGACCATGCTGTTAAGTCTATGCCTCGTGTCAGATACATTAAAAAAAAAAAAAAAAAAAAAAAAAAAAAAAAATGCACCCTTGCACGGTACATCACTCTCACAGTAACTCACTTTTATTATTTTCTTTGCTTAGTTGTATGATGATCCATGATTACCTACCTAGGAGAGTAAGGCAGACTGCAGGCAGCTGGTGATACTCTCAGCATAAGATGCAGCTGATTCATTTTCAAGGCAAGTAGCGAATCCACCATTTGATATAGTCTCTCCTGGAAACAAAATATCATCTTTATTCTGACCTCTTTTTTCCCACTTGAGGATCAAGTGAGGAAGAATCTAATAAATCAATGCATATAAGGATAAACGAAGTAGCAGCTGCAGTTCCGTAATCATTCACAATGCTCACATGCTGGATTGCAGACTGAAATTGACCTTTTCATCATCCACTGCCAGCTACACGAAAATATAAGAAAATATAAAGAAATCTCCCTCAGTTACATACAACTGTAGGAACTCTAGCAAGTGATAAAAAGTCCATTAGAAATCCATGATATGGCAGGGAAGGATGGTTCACAAAGACTATAGTGCATTTGTGCTAACCTGGCAATAACTCCTAAACCCTTTTCAGCTCAGAGGATGGCTCAGTGTATTCAAACTGCAGAATGTGTTTATCCAGAGATCAATGAAACTTATTACGTCATGACTATGGCTCATCAAATGTCATGCTACACCGACTTAGTTTTCAAGATGTGAATGGTCAACTTTTGTCAGGTGATAACAAACTGGTTGCAGGGGATGCACATTCTATACAAAACAAAATGAACATAGTATAAATGATCATAATACAGTATAAACAGTGTAGGAATTCCAGCATGTGGCAAAACATCTATAAAAAAAAATTCACGATGCAAGCGTGGGAGATGCCCTGGGATGACGAGGGCAGGGCACATTCTTGTAAGCAGTATAGTACAGTATAAATATAATTCAGTGATGTAGCTACAAAATATTAACAGATTTATGTACACTACATGACATACCAGAGTAGGAACTCTAGCATGTGGCGAAACGTCCATCAAAAATCCACGATGAGGCAGAGAGGGGTGATCTGATATGACGAGGGGGGGAACACCTGCAACAGCACCATCACTTTCATTGCTGCCACCACCTCCACACACTCGTATAAGTTGGACAAGGGTAACAAGGGCACTGTGAAGGCTTGCTAGGGACCCACACACTACCACAACCTACAAAAAGAGACAGAAGATAGTGAACTTCATTTTCAAACACATTTTAATAAGGTGAATTTCAAAGTTCTCCCTCTTTCATGTAGTCTCTTTCCCTGTTGTCTAGATCTTACCTCACTGCTGTTAACCCACACACTATCACAACCTGTGAAGGGATGAATGACATTATACCAATGATGATGTGAAGGGATGGGGCAGAGATGTGTTTGAGAAAGGGATGTGGGAGATGCAGGGAGGGAGCAGCCCCATGGTGGAAGAAAGGGTGACATAGGTGATTCATTAATGGTCATCCCTTCTTAGATTAATGCATCTGGCTACAGATAGATAGACAGACAGATCTTACGGGCAAACCACATCCACTGAATTCTGTTCTTACATCAGCACATTCAGAGCAGAAAAAAATTAGTGGTTATCTTTGATCTTGGTCATTATTATACCTGTACTGATAAACTGACAGTAGGTACTGTTGCCATATCTGTCTCAAAAGACTTTGGGGGTCAACCAGTACCCCAAGAGCAGCCTTAGTTCAGAAAATTCTTCATGAAAACAATTGTGCCAACATGTCGACTGTGACTGGTAAATGTATATGAGAAATGTGAACAGCAGGGGTGCCATCCATCTACTCGTTTGATGTGGTGCTGCCTTCAGGTAACTCTACACTGTGTGAAAGCCAAATGATTTCCTGTAATCCAGGAAATCATCTACAACACTGGGTGATAACCATACAACCAACTCACACCTTGTGGCCTATAACAGCACTCTAACTGCAAGGGACTCATTAGGGAATATATCCAAAGGTTGGTTGGGGTTTCCTGTTCATATAATGCCACTCAGGAGTAAGTGAGGCTGGTCACCCCCACCTTAATTGTCAGAAGTTAGTAACATACCTCTGCACCCCTATGCTCCTGATGGAAAAAAAAAAAAAAAAACTTGTACTCACCCTGTCAGCCTGTATGGTGAGAGTGTAGTGGTGATGGTGTGTGGTAAGGGAAGGGTCCACAATACAGATGAAGGTGTGCTGTGGTAAGGGGGGGTCCTGGGCCCCTACCACAGACCCCAGCTTCACCCCACATCCAGCCTCCTCCAGCCAGCCCTTGTGGATGTCCCACACATCAACAATTCTGTGGGAAAATAAATGGGTGGTAGCATGAGGAGGAGCTAGGATTCTGGGCGCTAGAATGATGAGCAAAATGAGTGTGTGGCCCATTTTAGGGGGCATGGTGTTGGTTAATACTTCTTATTTTGTCTTTTTTTGTTCTATGGGAAAATAAATGGGCAGCAGCAAGAGGTGGAGTCAGGATTCCAGGGGCTAGAATGTTGAGTGAATGAG
Source organism: Coenobita brevimanus (assembly GCF_032717465.1). Taxonomy (NCBI): domain Eukaryota; kingdom Metazoa; phylum Arthropoda; class Malacostraca; order Decapoda; family Coenobitidae; genus Coenobita; species Coenobita brevimanus. The sequence goes on from NC_136970.1 coordinate 263,057, forward strand.
TGTGTGGTCCATTTCAGAGGGCATGGTGTCAACTAGTTCTCCCTCTGTTGTGTGTTTTTATTTCTAAGCTACTTTTACCTAATATTTCTCTGTCACTCTCTCCCAAACACTTCTTTTCTTTTTCCTTCTATCTCTCTTTCTGTGTCAATGTTACTACTACTAACTTACAGGTCAATAAGGGGTGCCACCTCAGTCATATGCATGTACATATTAACTTGCTTGCTGGCAGTGTAGTGTGCGTGTTGGTTCCCTCTCTCCCTCCCTCTCTCTCTGAAGTGATGGTACAGAGCTACTAACGTCTGTACAGGCACTGGTTGAGGGATAAATAAAGGAGGGTGCAACCTTAATTACATGCACATACACTCTGCAACAAATGTACTGTCACCAGTCTTGCCTCTCCCTGGATGGGCTTCAAAAATCAGTCTCATGATTCTACAGCTTATCTGGCCATAGATCAAGGTCATCAATATCATTTGCTTCAGATTCAAGAGACTAATTTTCAAAGACCACAGACAGAAATGCCAGGGCGATGACAAGACTTTCTCTGGCAATAGTACATGAAAATTGTCCATACTTGTGCACTGGCGTCGGTCCCTGTACAATAGCCAGTGTAGCATGGGTAGGAGGGATCCAGGGTGGCCCGGTGAGCTCAGTGATGCGTCGGGGTTGTGGCCAGAGTTGGTGTAGTGTGTTGTGTGTCACTAGCGGTCTTGGTGGAGCTGTGAGCTGTGCCGAGGCTAGTCTCTCACAAACCTGAAAGGCATTTTGCTCATCATTACCTTCATTACCTATGCCATAATCCTTTTTCATTAACATCATCATGGTCATGATGATCATCATCATCATTACTGTCATAAATCATCAAACACCTACACCCTACATTTTGTCTTCAGCATACAGTTATGACAATGATGATAATATTACAAATTATATACATAAAAAAATGCATAGTACATGAATAAAGGAGTGTATCTACACACACACACACACACACACAAAAAAAAAAAAAAAAAAAAAAAGCAATGTAAGTGTAAATTAATTGTAAGGTTAAAAACAAATGTTCAGATTCGTATTCACACAGAAACTATCAATGTGCAATGAATATGTATCAGAACAAACTAAAAACAATTAAATGATCATACCTTCACACATTAAGGAGAATACCTACCAGTGCTTAATAATGCAAGGATTTTAATAGTTTTACCCATAATTACTTTTAAAGCTACCCCTACACCATCAGAAGGATTTGCCAAGAAAAATCAGCTTTTGCCCTAAAAAAAAGACGTGCTCTGCAAGTTCTGGGTGGGTTGCAATCCCCCCAAAGCCCCTGCCTCATACACCTATGCAATGTGTGTACAGTATTTTGATACAAATAAGCAGAAACAGGATCCCTTACTTGTTCCATTCACAGACTAATCATGAATGACTTTCAAGTCAAAAAAGGGGTGCCAAACCTGGGTATAAGCAAAGCAGGAAAAGAAAAAGGAAGGAAGAAAAAATTAGTGAAATTTAAAAAAAGGAAAACAAGGAAACAATGCTGGAAAACACAGCTTATGGTGTGATTCGAAAAAAAAAAAAAGCTAGACAAAAAAAGCATATCAGTACCTGTTCCATTCTTGGACTGAGCTCCAATGATGACGATGACTGCAGTGGTGAACGAGGTTGTGCATTTACAGCCGGCCTCTCTCCCCCTAAAGCTGCCTCCCCATTGGTAACCTCACCCACCCCTGTCATCACACTGTCCGCACCAACGCTCGTTAGTGACTCAAGCGATCCTGACACCCCTCGCGACAGTCCTAGGTCTAAGGAAGAAAAAGGTATCCGTCTTCAAGGGTTTACGAATTTACATGGATCCTGCTTTCTCAATCCATTCAATCCAGTGATAAACAGGTTGGTACATAAACTGTGCTCCAACAGAAATTCACTTTGCAGTATACTATGTGCAATGGGGAATGGCTCAGCCTCCTGGTGTGGGGATGGGTGTGGTAGTGGGTGTGTTGAAATTATGCAGACAATGAGAATATAAATTTATGATGTGGCATATACTGTACAGTGATAATGCTGAATGAATCATCCTAGCAACACATTAGAAACTGCCTGGCCAAAAGGACGAGTTGCATTATATATACAATATGAACCACCCAGGAAGGAGTGACACAGTATATGAAAAAAGGATGTGTGAGTTGGAGAAAGGCAGAAGACAGTGACCATCACAAGCACCACAATTACCACGCTGTCTCACCTCTGGTTGAGTTAGAGCGTCGTCGTGCCAACAACGGCGACACACTACCATTGCCAACACCATTCACTTGTTGCTTTCCACTGCTCACAAATTCTTCCATTACTTTTCTTAATTCTGGCTTGTGTCTGGCCATTTCTAGTCCTGTCTGACCTTTGTGTCTCCTGGGGAAAGAAAAATCATCATCATCATCATCAACAGTACCATCATCATCATCATTAAAAATTCTGGCATTTGCTTGGCCGTATCTAGCACTGTCTGCCCCTTCTTTTGTCTAAAAGAACAAGATTACAGCCAAAAAAAATAAAACACGAAAAAAGGAAGAAAAAGGGGAGAAAATGGCAACAGTCAATAAACAATCCTAGGCCCTGAGGATCTTAGTTCTGGCTCATCTGGACATGACTGCGGGCTGAAGTTGCCTTTATCCTGCAGTTCACCATCCTCCTTTTGGGGTAACAGTGTGGGAAGACAGGTGGGGGACATTTGTGTAACCCTGCAGTGGAGCCGCCTAGTTACATCAGTGCCACCAGATGAAGGGATTCCTCCCCAACACCTTAAGGAGGAATGAAATGACGAGCCCCATGGAATAACTCTGAATGTGCCAAACTCAATAAACCAAGAAAATGAAAGGTAGAAAATAATTTCTGTTACACAACACCTTACGAGTTTCTCCACAAAGAAGCATCATAAAAATAGTACAGTATAAGGAACTCTGTGGAGGAACTCTGAAGACACCAAGTATCCCAAAATACATATTCTATCCTCCATTTTCTCAGTATCAATCCTGGTGCACTGGAGTTAATCCATGGACCTTTGAACATGATATAGTGTTAAACAATGTGAAGTACATATAGTCATCTCCATGCTGAGACTTCTACTACTAGAAAAGAGGAACTAAGAAAAGAGAAAATAGATGTAGTGCTGCCTCTGGGTGACTCTTAACTTGGTGTGAAGTCAAATGTTTTCTGTAAACTAAGAAACTATTTAACATGTTGAATGGTAACTTTAATAAAATTATGTCTGGTGGTTTAGTGGGTTATAGCACTCCATCTGGATTGAGCCCATATGAGGTTATATCAAAGGGATGGTTGGGGTTCAATATTCACATCCTGTCAATCAGTGATGAGTGAGTTGGTCACCCTCAACTTTAACATCTGGACTGAATAGCCTAGCCCCAGCCCCTACACTCCTGATGGCACAAAGCAGGGCAGGATGATGGAAGAATAGATGCAATATACCATAGTTAAAAGAACACATACACATCCATTACAGTACTGTATGTGAGGGCTGGCATCATGTACCAGCAATATCCTCACTATGGCCTCTTCCTCACTACTAATAAAAAGTCATTTGTAAAATATTAAGAGAACTTTTAAAAGAACAAATACAAACCCCTTATAGCATTGTATGTGAGGGTTGGCATCGTGTTCCAGTAATATCCTCACTATAGCCTCATCCCCACGGGCCACCGCGTCATGTAGTGGCGTTGCTCCATCATTGTTACCTGCATTGACGTCGGCACCACGGGCTGTTGACAAATACTTCCTTAATATGTGTGTGTGTGTGTGTGTGTGTGTGTGTGTGTGTGTGTGTGTGTGTGTGTGTGTGTGTGTGTGTGTGTGTGTGTGTGTGTGTGTGTGTGTGTGTGTGTGTGTATAGGAGTTTTTTCTCCTATAAATCCAATAATGTATTTTTCAAAAAATTCCTGTAATTAACACAATTCCTACAATTCTGATGAGCTCAGGGTCATTACAACATCAACAAAAGTCACAACATGTGCTTTATCTTACCAATAAGGCAGGTAACAGTATCAGTGTCGGCAAATGATGCAGCCCAGTGTAGTGGCGTGTTGCGACTCAGAGGGTTGTCATGTGAGTTGATGCTCAATCCAGCAGCCACCAGCTGACACACTCGACCCACACTGGTGAGCAAACACTCTTATTAATATGATATACTCTTTTCCCAATGATAAGCAATTTATCTCTTATCTATAGCCCGTAGAGAGTAAGAGGTGGGAATGCTGAGGGTAGAGCTGCAACAGACAAACTCAAAAAGACCTGGGATAAAGTCATGGAGTGTGGCTTCAGGGATAAGGGGCTGAACAAGGAGGCTGTTAGATAATGGCAATGTGGAGAGCTGCCATTAGGTGACCAGGGCTCATGCATGCAAACATGGTGATGCCTTTATAAACAACACAAAATGAAATGAAGGACACCTTAAATCCAAGAAAGGGTGACCACAAATGAACTGTCTCCATGTTACCCTGTCCTCTACCATCAGTCAGCCCTCTCTCCAACTCACACTTCACTCTCTTATACAGTATCTCCACATATCCTGAATTAAAAGCACCAAATGCAGAAAAATAGTTGACAAGGATAAACCTGCTTTGAGACGTAGAGCAAACTGGCAGAGGTACTGGGCAAGACTGAGGAAAGTGGATGTAATTATTCATATATTCTAAGCACATGTGTTAGAGTCTTTTGCCTGCATATCATTATGTTATGTGGGAGGGTGGTGGTGGTGGTTGAGACAGACAGACAGACAGATTAACACACAGACAGAGACAAACAGTTAGATACATAGACAGATATAGATAGATAGATGAACTGATAAATACCTAGACAGACAGACAATACTTAAACAGATTTCCAATGTTGCAGGGATGACTCAGTCAGCTATATCAGTGTCTATCTTGAATCACTTATTCATTCCTGACTCCCACTGACACAGCACCAGCAGACTGATCCAGCCCCACAACACAGAAGACAACACCAAGTGAGTCTCTAGTGGAGTGCTGTTTATGAACCACCCAGTTTTCATTGTTGTTGCTGCTTATCCCTAGCCTATGTGGCGGAGCAGACTTATCAACCACACGTAAGCAACTCGCTCTGTGAGCCCATCCTATAGGTACAATAAAGCACATACACAATACTGGGATCCAGCAGCCCCTTGTGGTTGACAGCGTCTCACCAGGGTCAGCCCACAGATTTCTGTTCTGTATGCCATTTTTGTAACAGATGCTAAGTTTGAAAGTTTGATTTTCCCAGGATAATCATTCTTCCATTCTCTCTCTCTCTCTCTCTTACTCAGACTGTGCTGTAGCTCGAAGTAGTTCCTCTGTGAATATTGCTGTTATGGAATGTGAAGGAGCCAGCTGCAAAGGTGTGTTGCCTTGACTATCATGTATTCCTGGGTCAGCTCCAGCAGCCAAAAGAGCACGAATTATATCACCGCGACCCAACTGAAAAGATAATAATTTAATTTCAATGGGTCACCCTCATTACATAATCGGGTTATGTTTGTGGAAAACTGAGCAGATAACAATCAACCATATATCGAAGATGGGGATTGTAGCAACTGTATAAATGAAACTGACAATCATCTATCAATCTATCTATTGCCAGACGCCTCAATCCCGTTCAGGGTGACCACAAACAAATCGCCTCCACATTGCCCTGTCCCCCACCATTTCACTGCCCTGCTCCCAACTCACACCCCCCTCTCTCATATACCTCTCCACCCCATCCCTCCATCTCATCCTCGGCTTCCCCCTCCCTCTTCCCCCCTCCACCTCACTCATATACACAAAAATTGTGTTTCACAGGGGATTGCAGTGATTATATCAGTGAAGATGGCAACTGCATTTTGAAAATAAAAAAAGTTGCTAAAATTATAAGACTGTATAAGCAAACAATCACACAGCAAAGATGGCTGGTATTTTGTTGGGTACAATACATATATTATATACATACAGGACCAAGGTTCTATGTCCAGTTTATAACACTTCTTCATGACCAACATCATCCTGTAATGTTAATTTATGGATACAACTTAGCAAATTATGATGGAGTGATGGTAATTTTAGGTCATGTTAGACTTAAGCTTCCCCAGATTAACTTCCCACCAAACTTCAGCCCACAGCTGCTCAAGTCAAGTTGTTACAGATTTTTTTTTTTTCTATACCTAATTTGTTTTTCCATCATCTGTTCATCTTGTTGAAAAAAAAAAAGGCCAGAGTAAAACAAAAGATATTAAGATATTAAGAGTATACTCAACCAGTTCAGTGACTACCTTAGTTGCCATATGAAGGAAGGTGCCATCTGCTGTTGCCTGGGAGTTAATGAGCTGCTTCCTCTCCTCTGTTCCACCGCCATAACTCGCTGTTAATAAATTTACACCATTAATACTGAATCCAGTTATAGGCAAGCAGGAGGTACACTAGCTCCAAAGAGTACAGTATATATGTCCTTGCCTTGTTCAGCTGTGATTTATGCTAACCACCCTTTCCATATCACCCAGTCTCTTCTCTTCTGCCCTTCACATTGGACACTGTTGGGTTTACACAGGAAGACTGCAGTTATAAGCCCCAAATCACCGCCTTCAACATACAAATATACCCATGTGGTGATGTGGTGGTCACAGGATGCTGACATCCATCATGGCCTTAACACATGGACACACACACAACACTCTGAGCATCCTTCCCCTGCCACTTTCACCCATGCTGGCCACATACTGTTGTGACCTTGATCCATGAGTGTGTCACAATCCTGTGTAATCTTACCCTGTATTACATCATTCATGATGCCCCACGCAATATGAAAGCCCTCAGCATGGGAGCAAGGGCAAATGGGGGCCACATACTATTGAAGAAAAGCAGGACATTCTCAAGCGCACTGATGCTTGGGAATGAGTGGGGGACATTGCAAAATTTTACAAGATTAATGAATCAAATGTAAGGGCTGTGTGATTATACCTGACTAAGGCAGAGCAAGCCAGCAGGCTGGGCAGGCTGCCTGACTGACTGATATGTTATTGTTGTACAAGCACAGCATTACAGTCATTGCCATGTGTGGGTATGGCGTTAGCACACACTCACACCCACACAAAATAACCTAGTAGTTCCGCTCACTGTTTATATGAATGTCCCTCAATTCCCAACCTATCCCCCAAAAGGATGGTGGAATGCAGGAGATGGGCAACTTCAGCCTGCAGTCCACTGGATTCACATTCAGAAAAACCAGAGGCTGCTACTACTCTCACTACTAATACTAGGTACTGCTACAATTACTATAACTACCATACTATACTACTACTACTGTACCACTACTGTACTACTATTACTACTACTGTACTATTACTACCATACTCCTCCTGCAAACACTCTTCCTCCTCTTCTTTCTCTCTCACCAATATCTATACAGTAAATATCATCTGCTTACTTGTCTCACAGGCATCCAGAAGCTTGCGGAAGATATCAGTGCGTCCTGCCTTAAGAGCTTCCTTGAGACTGTCCACAGCATTGACCAGGCTGGGTGGAACCTTATCCTCACCCATTTTGGCTGGTCATAACCTGCTGGATAAACAGCTGACCATCAGACTTATAAGCATAACAATAAGAGGATTTCAATATGGCAATGATGAAAAATCCTAATTAATTTTTCATGTTTACTCTAACCTGACAATGATTCCTAATTCCTTTCAGCGCCACTGATGGTCAAGTGTTGACAAATGGACCCAGGTTCAATTCCTGGCTGGGGCATGGAACAACTTAAGGATCTGAATTTCAATAAAGTAGACTTCATTCATCTACCATAAAACCTATCAACATGTTGAAAAAACAGCCCCACTAATACTAATACACCAGTCCTGTACGATTCTGCCCTAGCATGTACTCACTATGGATGACGAGTGTTTGCACTGAAGTGGCAACATGTGGAGTAGTATAGTATGTACGAGGAATGCTTACGCCCCAAATATCTGAAGTTGTTAGTCTATGTTCTAGCCTCTCAATAGAGGCTCTGACCAACCCTCCTCTAAATAGTAGCCACCAAACAATGATGACAATCAAAAGATTTCTTAAAGTCATGTGTCATCCAAGGTATTAACCTAACTTAATCTTATCGAACCATACCTAACTTGATCTCGTCTAACTTCACCTAACCTAACCTAACTTGATCTTACTTGTATCTAATCTAATCTAACTTATCTAACCTAACCTAATTTAATCCTCTCTCCATCTTTAATGTTGGGTTGTAATAATAGATTAACACAAAAATGATACAAGTCATGAGGACGTGTTATGGAAATGATGTGAAGCTGTAGCACTGTCTTTCCTCCCAGTGAGCTGCGTGAAATAAGCTGTAAAAGTTTGAAAATTCAGGCCAAGAGACAAAACCAAAGTCACCAAGAAGACTCACTCCCACTTCAGAGCCAACACTCATCAAATTTCATACACCTGTGTCTCAGTTGCCTATTTAAGCAAAAGGAATGGTTCAGTTCTACTCCCAACTGCTTGCTAGAAATATTTGCTGCTTGTTTAATGGGCCTTCCAACCAATGCACACAAATGAAAAATAATGTTAAATAACTTTCCCTTATTAATACTATCAAATTCAACAGTCAAAAACTTTAGTGTAATTAGTGAGGTGGGAGGGTCACAGATAACACCAAAACATCACCCCACACTAAACCACCACCACAGCACCGCAATCTGTTTGATGTGGCCTACCTACCACAAAAATACGTCTAAAAAATAACTTACTTTCACTAATACTGACCTAATATATCTGTAACTTATTGATTCTGGTATAACTGGTGTAGTGGGAGGGTCAGTGATAACACTAACACCACAATGTCCCTTTAACACCATCACCACAACACTGGACTCTGACGCGGCTTACCTACCACATAAATTGAGGCTGGAAAATAACTTTCTCTCATTAATACCTCCTTGATATATCTGTATCTGATTGATTCTGGTGTAAATGGTATGGCAGAAGGGTCACACATAACACCATATCATTATCATACCTCTTACCACCACCCTAATCCGTTTGACGTGGCCTCCCTACCACATAAATAAAGAGTAAAAAATAGCTTCCTCTTATTAATACCGCCCTGAATCACCTGTACCTTAATGATTCTGGTGTAACTGGTATTGTGAGAGGGTCATGGGCAGCACCACAGCACCACAACACCACAAAAACACCTCTTTAATCCTGTCCCTTTAAATTTTGTTTATGTTGTGATGGCCAGCTGGATCCCACGTCACCTCCGAAGCTGCGGATTCGGCGTTTGTTCCCTGCTCTCGGCTCCTCCCCTCTCGTTCTTCTTTACCTGTCTTATCTGTTCATTATAATCTTATCCCCTCGTCTAAACTCACAATTATATTTCTATACAACTTTTCCCAGGTAAACTGCCATTTTTTGTTTTGACTCCGTCCCTCACCGTCCCCTCCAATCTTTTGTTTATTTACTACCCCTTAACTCGTGCCATTCAATGAAATTTTCTTTTACCATGTGACTTGACCTCTTCGTCCCGTTGCTTAATTTCATTTGTATGGGTTTGATTTCATTCATTAATACTTACTACACGCGTTTTAACCGAAACGTATTGGTATTTCATTTATTTGGGTTCAGAATTCATCCATTAATACGTACATTAATACTACATAGGTGCTGGAGAGGGATGCTTTCACGTGGTTTCGTAGATACTTCCCTCTCCCCCGGAAGGAGGAACGTGGGCTGCATGAGAATGGAAACAACCTACAGTCCATCGGGTACACGTCCAGGTGTGCATCGAGATGCAACTGCCACTGTTGTCACTTCTGCTACTACTACTGCCACTACAGCTACTACTACTATTAAGGTTTATTATTATTATTATTATTATTATTATTATTATTATTATTACTACTACTACTACTACTACTACTACTACTACTACTACTACTTCTACTAATACTACTACTACTGCTACCACTACTACTAATACTACAAATATTGCTACCACTACTGCTACTATTACTAACACTACTACTGCTGCTGCTGCTTCTGCTTGTTAGGGTGTTAGATTCGTAGGATAAGTGTGTCAGGATGTGCTAAGAGTGTGTTAGGGTGATTTGAGTCAAAGTGCTGAAGTATGTGTTAGAATGACTCGTTAGGAAGATAATATATGAATATATGAATTGATTAAATGAGCACTACGGTGTTAGATTAGAATGTGTAGGAGTAAGTTAGGGCGTTATGCTGTGTTAATGTTAGAATAAGGATATGTCAGCATGTTAGAATATGGATGTGTTAGTGTGTTAGAAGAGAGGTGCTGGTGTGTTGGAATGAGGGTGTTTTAGTGTGATAGAATTAGGGTGTGTTAGTGTGTTAGAATAGAGGCGTTAATGTGTTAGAATAAGGGTGTGTTAGTGTGTTAGAAAAGAGTGTGTTAGTGTGTCAGAATAAGCATTGTTAGGACGTCAGTAGTTCAGTATGTTAGTGTGTTAGGATATTAGATAAGGGTACATTGGATTAATTCGAGCGTGTTGGGGTGTTAGAAGAATGGTGTTAGAGTTATAGGGTGTGGGTAAGGAGTAGGATGTGTTAGAATGTGTTAGGGCGTCAGGATTAGAAGGAGTTAGGATGTTAGAATAAGAAAGTGATGGTTGTTAGAGCTAGAGTGTGTTAGTATTAAGGCATGTTAGAGTGTGTTTGAGGCAAGGATGGTGAGTGAGGCAGGAATGGTAAGTGAGGCAGGGTGAGGAAGGGATGGTGGGTGAGGCAGGGTGAGGTAGGAATGGTAAGTGAGGCAGGATGAGGTAGGGATGATGGGTGAGGCAGGGTGAGGCGGGAATGATGGGTGAAGCAGGGTGAGGCAGTAATGGTAAGTGAGGTAGGGTGAGGAAGAGATGGTGGGTGCTGCAGGGTGAGGCAGGAATGATAGGTTAGACAGTGTGAGACAGGAATGGTAAGTGAGGCAGGGAGAGGAAAGGATGGTGGGTTAGGCAGGTATGGTAAGTGAGGCAGGGTGAAGAGGGGATGGTGGGTGAATCAAGATGAGGAGGTGAGGTAGGAATGGTGGGTGCGGCAGGATGAGGTAGGATAAGGCAAGGACGTAGTGATTGGAGGTCGAGGCAGGGACATAGGGAAAGGCAGCAAAGTGTTTAGAGTCAGGGTGAGGCAGGGGTGAGGCAGGGTGAGGCAGGCAGGCAGGCCATACACACCTGGAGGGCTGCCTACCCGTTATTCGACCAACAAATAAAAATCTCCTTATTTCACCTTGTTTTTCCTACCCTGCCTCACCTCTGCCTCACCCTGCCTTACCCCTGCCTAGAAATGCCTACCCTGCCTCGTAGCTATGCAGAAAAACGCCAATAATGTGCCAAAAATGAATTAAAACCGAGAAAAATGCATTCAGGTCTCTAAAGAACTCAACTGCGCATGCGTAGATTCGAGTTACCTGTGGAGTCTGCAGGTATTGTCACTGTCAAGATTTTTAGCCTATTTTCGGCGTTATTTTTCGTGGTTTTTGTTAGGATGATTTGATTTTGTGGTTTTTCTTTGCATTTTGCAATGGGATTTTATCACAGTGTTTTTTTTATGGAAGTGCGCATGCGTGGAAGCGAGTCACCTGTGGATCATGGAACAGGTTAATTAACAAAGATTAGATGATGGTTTTTGCTATATTTTGGCACTTGTCGAAGGCATCAATTCGTTATAAGGCCACTTTGTTATAATATAGTGTAGGATTTTCCCATACGGGTTTCCACAGAGGTGTGAAAATAGGGAAATGAGAGCCTAAGGAAGTTTTGTTTTTAGAAGATTTTGGCACCTGGATGTGGGATGCCGCACCTCTCAGCCCAAGATTGTGCCAGTATCCGCTGAGTTCGTGCGGGGGGAGGACGTGCGCGCGAGGGGATCCTGGAATATTAAGTGTTTCTTCTTTTTGCCCACTTTTTCATTTTTGCGAGTGATTCATGAGTGGTGAGGGTGAGGCACGGTGAGGAGGGAGACAGCTGCCTGAGTCTACCTACCCACCCAGGTAAGCACAGGTGTTAGGCAGAGAGAGGTTTAGGCTAGGTAGGTCTCTCTCTCTCCCTCCCTCCCTCCCTCTCTCTCTCTCTGTCTCTCGCTGTCTCTTTCATCAGGTGTTAGTCAAATATTTAGATAGGTCGCTTTATTTCTGTCTGTCTTTATATCTGTCTATCTGTCTTTTACACACACACACACACACACACACACACACACACACACACACAAATTTTTCCTCTTCTCCAATTCTCCAGTCTTCCTCTCTCTCTCTCTCTCTCTCTCTCTCTCTCTCTCTCTCTCTCTCTCTCTCTCTCTCTCTAACAGGTTACTCAACCCCCCCCCCCTGTTTGGGAGCTGAAATTGCGTACTTACTGTGTGTAGGTGTGTGTGGGCGAGTGTGTGTGTGTGTGTGTGTGTGTGTGTGTGTGTGTGTGTGTGTGTGTGTGTGTGTGTGTGTGTGTGTGTGTGTGCGTGTGTGTTTGTGTAGATCCAAGTTTTTGTGTGTATATATGTATGTATGTATCATGTACGTCCGTGGGTATGTGTGTACACCAAGATGTTTATGTGTACATGAATATATATGTAGACCTAATGATGTTTATGTGTGTGTACGGTATGTATGTAGACCAGAGTATGTGTGTAGACCTTAATGTTTGTGTGCATGTGTATGTACGTGTGTATTTCCAGGTATGTTTGTGTATGTATGCAGATCTTATAAATGTGTGTATGTGTGGTGTGTATGCGTGTGTGAGTGTGCGGATGACTGTATGCTTGTATGTGTGCCTGGGAGGAAATGTGTGTGTGTGTGTGTGTGTGTGTGTGTGTGTGTGTGTGTGTGTGTGTGTGTGTGTGTGTGTGTGTGTTTCCGTTTCCTTAATTGGACAAACACCTGGCTTCGTACCATCGCTTACACACACACACACACACACACACACACACACACACACACACACATATTCGTACAGAACAGATATACATACACGACAACATACATTCTGTCTGTCTGTCTGCCTGTCTGTCTCTCTGTCAGTCTGTCTGTTTGCCTCTCTCTCTCTCTCTCTCTCTCTCTCTCTCTCTCTCTCTCTCTCTCTCTCTCTCTCTCGCAATCGAATTAATGTTGCCTTTTTAAAATTCTGCAGAATCATTATTAGTCATAAATTTGAGGGGAAAAAATCAAGGAAATCTGATAGGTTAAGGGAATGATGATGATGATAATAATAATTATTATTATTATTATTATTATATGATACTAGTATTACTGTTGCTGCTGCTACCTCTACCACTACTATTACTACGACTGCTACTACTACTACTACTACTACTAATAATAATAATAATAATAATAATAATAATAACAATCCATCCAAGAGCACTCCCAGAGCACATACCCCCGCCAAGACACACTGGTAGATAAAGAGACAGATAGATAGACAGGGTGACAGACGAACAAACGAAGACAGAAAGCCAGTCAGACACAAAGATAAACTGATAGATAGACAGGCATACGGACTGACTGATAGATTGATAGAAATATAGGCAGATAGATAGATAGACAGACATATGGACCACTGACAGACAAGCAAAGACATAAAGATAGAAAGACATATAGAAAGATAGATAGATAGATAGATAGATAGGCAGACAGACAGACAGTAATCATCATCATCATCATCATCATCATTATTCTAGACCTATTTAATAATTTTTTATCAATAGAAGAATTTTGAACAGTTGAAAATAGTAGTATAGCGATTTTCAAAAAATAATGATTAATTGTGATATCTTGCTTGAGAGAGAGAGAGAGAGAGAGAGAGAGAGAGAGAGAGAGAGAAGCATGTATAGATATGTCAAAAAGAATCATTTATGGACATATTAAAGAGAATCATCTATGGGCAAAGAATCATTCCAAGCGTCTCTCAGCTTAGAAATATTAGCTGGCAGAGGGAAGTGAATGGCAGTGAATTATTAGGCAGAAGAACATACCAAGCCTCTCTCAGCTTAAACATTATAGTAGCAGAGAAAAGTGACAAGTAGAAGAGGAAACATGTTAGGCAGAGAAACATACCAAACCGTCTCAGCTTAGAAATATTAGCTAACAGAGGATAGCGACAGGGAAAAGAGGTGAAATGCTAGGCAGAGAAATATACCATGCCTCTCTCAGCCTAGGAGTACCTGCTAACGGTGAAAAGTGGCAGGTAGAAGAAGTGAAATATTCGGTGCAGAAACATTCGAACCGCTGAAATGTGGACAATAAAGTTTGGGTGTTCTGTGTATATAAGTAATTCTCTCTCTCTCTCTCTCTCTCTCTCTCTCTCTCTCTCTCTCTCTCTCTCTCTCTCTCTCTCTCTCTCTCTCTATCTATCTATCTATCTATCTATCTATCTATCTCTCTCCAGCAACACGGAAACAGACCCACACATGACACACACAATCACATTGGCACAAAAACGTCATCGCTTCATTGTGTTAAGTCAGTGACCGAGGGAGCGCTGCTTAAGTCTCTCTCTCTCTCTCTCTCTCTCTCTCTCTCTCTCTCTCTCTCTCTCTCTCTCTCTCTCTCTCTCTCTCTCTCTCTCTCTCTCTCTCTCTCTCTCTCTCTCTCTCAGAGCACAATGCATCTGTGTCTCGGAAAATCCAACAAAATAACTAAATGAATTGTTATATTATCGACTTCCGCTATTCGTGTGTGTGTGTGTGTGTGTACGAGAGAGAGAGAGAGAGAGAGAGAGAGAGAGAGAGAGAGAGGGGGGGAGAGGAGATTGATCTAGTGTAGGTAAATATGTTTTCTGTGGTGTGTGTGTGTGTGTGTGTGTGTGTGTGTGTGTGTGTGTGTGTGTGTGTGTGTGTGTTATGATAGTATAGTGTAGTGTGATGTTATATTACGGTACTTTGTGGTGTGGTGTGGTGTGGTGTGGTATATGATGGTGTAGTGAAGTGTGGTGTGGTGTGGTGTGGGATGTGATGGTGTAGTGAAGTGTGGTGTGGTGTGGAGTGATGTGGTGTGGAATGGGATGAAATAGTAAAGTGTGGTGTGGTGTGGTGCGGTATGTGATGCTATAACGTGATGTGGTACGGTGTGGTGTGGTGTAGCATGGTGCGTGTATATATCCCTGTATCTGTTTACTTATCTTGTGACTATTCGCACGATACCGGTACACGTAATGTCGGTAAACAAACAGCAAATGCCAGAAACCATTTTTATTTTCTCTTAATTCTTTTTCTTGGCCAGTGTAATTTTTGAGCTGGATGTATAATTTTTATTTTCCATTTTTTTTGGACCTATCGGGAGGTGTCAGGATTCCAGGGGCTTGCATGGTGAGTGAATGGAAGTGTGGCTCATTTAACTGGACATGTTTTGATTAGTATTTCATGTTATCAATTTTTTTCTTTCTCGAGTCTCCTTGGTTACTAGTCAAATCAACCCCCAATCTAGTTACATTAAGCCATAAGGGAAGGTTAATGGGCTACAGATGTATATAAGAAAAAAATGTGTAATTATAATGAACCCGGTGGAGTGCAGGATGACGTAAGAGGTGTGTGGGTGGAGACGAAGAGTGGAGGGTGGATGGATGGATGGAACAACGGTGGAAGGGACGGAGGGAGGAAGAGATGGAGAGAGGATGGAGGAGGTGGAGGAAAGACGATAATGTGAATGGAAGAGAGTGAGAAGGGTGGATGGAAAGAGAGTGAGAGAGAGAGAGAGAGAGAAACACATACATACATACATAAATACACACACACACACACACACACACACACACACACACACACACACGCCAACCATTTCCTTGGCCTTCACTCCTGCATTACCACATTCCTTCCAGCTTTTCTCATACCTTGCCTTCCAGTTCTGTCCTCTACCTCATCTCTCTCTCTCTCTCTCTCTCTCTCTCTCTCTCTCTCTCTCTCTCTCTCTCTCTCTCTCTCTCTCTCTCGACTTTGATAAATATCTTGCTTTCTCCTTTGATGTGCGTCTTATAATAGATCAAAGAGATAAGGTTAAATGCCTCCTTTCTGTGCGTGGGAAACTGGGTTAAGATGATGATGATGATGGTAGTAGTGATGATATTGATGATAATAATAATGGTAGTAAAGATGATAATGATGATGATGATGATGGTAATGATAGTAATAATGTGATGATCGTAATGGTGATGATGGTGTTTATGACTGTGATGTTAGTGATGATGGTGGTGATGATGGTGATGATCCAGATGATGCCGAAATGTGTTTTATTTTTGCTTTCTTTCGTCTCCTGTATTTTCTTCCTTCTTTCCATCCTTTCTTCCCCTCCTTCCCTAATTCTGTTTATCCTTCCTCCCTCCCTTCCTTCTTTCCTTCCTTCCCCCGCCGTTCCTCATTATCTCTCTATCTCTCCTTCTATAATATCCCTCCTTCCCTCCCTCTTTCCTTTCATCCTTCTTTCCTTCCTTTAATCCTTCCTTTCTGTCCTCCTTCCTTTCCCCTTCCTTCCTCCTTCTGTTCCCCATCTCTTCTATAACATTATCCCTCCCTCTCTTCCTCCCTCCCTTCTTTTTCCTTCCAGGTCCTTCCTTCCTTCCTTCCTTCCTTTTTTTCCTTCCTTCCTTCCTTCCTTTTTTCCTTCCTTCCTTCAGTCCTTCCATCTTTCCTCCCTTCCTTCCTTCTTTTCTTCTTTCCTCCTTCCTTCCTTCCTCCCTTCCTTCTTTTCCTGACCCTCCTTCCCTCCTTCTTTCCTTCCTTCCTGTCACTCTGTTCAAGTCAAGCCCTTTTCCAGAAGAGATGCATCATATCCGATAATCGATTCTCTCTCTCTCTCTCTCTCTCTCTCTCTCTCTCTCTCTCTCTCTCTCTCTCACCACGATGTTGACGAAATGTTGAGAGAGGTCAAGCTTAGTATGAGAGAGAGAGAGAGAGAGAGAGA
>NC_136970.1:282500-285000 GCF_032717465.1 Coenobita brevimanus
AGAGAGAGAGAGAGAGAGGGTGTGTTTAGGTAGAAAGGTAAAAAAATATAATGATTAGAAAAACAGAAAGATTATAGAATGAACAGATACAGACAGACAGACAGATAGATAGATAGATAGACAGACAGAAGGAAAAAGAAATATGAAGAACTAATACCTTTAATGTACACTATCAAATAAAACGAAATTAATTAATATGACAAAGATAGCCTTCACCTTTTCACATCAGTTATTTTAATGTTATTTTATTGTATTTTTGTTGGAGACGGACGAAAATTGTTTCTGCTTTTGTGATGAGGTTAGGGAATATGATGGTGACGGTGGTGGTGGTGATGATGATGATGATGAGGAGGAGGAGGAGTAGAATGATGATGATGATGATGATGATGATGAGGGGGAGTGGAATGATGATAATGATGATGATTTACTAACTTCTTTCACCACATTTCATCACCATCTGTTCCGTCATCACATTGTCCATAAATACCCCTCCACTAGAAACACGGCTGATGGGCTCTTTCGTGACGGCTCAGTGTGCTGGTGTGGGCGTGGGCGTAGCAGTGGGAATAGGAAATAAGTAGATGATGCAGGGTAGACACTGATAATGCGACTGACATCAAACGAAAAACCGCCTCTCTCTCTCTCTCTCTCTCTCTCTCTCTCTCTCTCTCTCTCTCTCTCTCTCTCTCTCTCTCTCTCTCTCTCTCTCTCTCTCTCACCAAACTTGGCCCGGATTTTCGTCCATATTTCGGCTTTACTTCCCGTCGCTCAGAAAAAGAATCATGCCACTTCCCTACGCCTTTCCATAGCACTTCTTCGTGACTAGCATTATATTCCCTTGTTCATCTACTGTTACCACTCAGTATTCAAGATGAGAGATGGCAATTTTAGGCCAAGTTAGAGTCAAAAAGTGGAGTGGATCTGCGATGGGTGAATGAGAAGAGATTTGGCATCGGAAATAACAACTACATCATTACACTTTCTCCACCGCCTCCGCCGCCGCCATCATCATCATCATTATTATTATCATCATCATCAGCTGGGATTAGAGAGCTAGAGGAGGAAGCTGAGAAGAGAGAATTCCCAGCTCTTTGGCGCTGTTCTAGGCGACTGGGAGGCTTTCTAACACCTCTTCCTTAGCGATTTATTTTGTACGTTTCGTCTGAGCAGTCTCCTCCGTGCTGTATACATCGTTTTCATATGGATATAATTTGGGTCAGTGATATACCGTTTCTCTCTCTCTCTCTCTCTCTCTCTCTCTCTCTCTCTCTCTCTCTCTCTCTCTCTCTCTCTCTCTCTCTCCCCCTCTCTCTCTTCCAAACACTTGTTCAACTTGGCGCCATGTTTTCATTTTTTCACCAATTCGCTTCAAACTTGGCGCACTTGTTCCTACGGCCAGTAACGTTAGACGCCTTTGTTTACGTCTTAATTATTTATTTTTACTTAGGACTTTTAAATGGGTAAAATATCGAACCATATAAACAAGCCAATTTTTTGAGGTCCTATGGTTTTTCATGTTCGTTAATGATCATGGCAATTTGTACAGTATGTCAGTGTGGAGAGAAATTTTGTCTATTCCCTACTGCCTCAAATCCTTTAACCCATCTTTGTAAGTCCTCTGAGTCCCCTTTCTGTCTCTCCTCTCGTATGCCGCCGACAATTAGCCTAAAAAACTGGAGAGAGAGAGAGAGAGAGAGAGAGAGGGGACTGTGTGAGAGTGTTTTCTTTCATATCCTGATTTTCTTCGTCATGAAAGGTGTATACTCGCAAGTCTCATTAAACTCCAGCTGTCAAAGTCGTGTGTCTCTCCCCCATCATATCGTCAACCCATGATGAATCTTGAAAATATCGTGTGTGTGTGTGTGTGTGTGTGTGTGTGTGTGTGTGTGTGTGTGTGTGTGTGTGTGTGTGTTTAACGATGTTCAAGCTGTCCATAAATACTTTCTGTCTCCCCAAATTCCTTCTAAAATCCCTCTAACTTCTCTGTCTCTTCCCACGCAGCAAGCCGTCACTCTTGAAAATATTGTGATTTTTGTTTACGATATTCAAGCTGCCCCTAAGCATTTTCTAAGCTTTCTAACTACTCAAAATCCTTCTACAATCCTTCTAACTCGTCTGCCTCTTCTTCCTCCCAGCAAGTCGTCAACCATGATGTCTTAAAAATTGTGTGATTTTTTTAAAACGATATTCAAGCTGCCCCTAAGCATTTTCTAAGCTTTCTAACTACTCAAAATCCTTCTACAATCCTTCTAACTCGTCTGCCTCTTCTCCCCTCTCCCCAGCATGCCGTCGACAATGATGAACTTGTATGAAAACGTGTGCCTGCGATGTGGCCAGACGGTGTACCAGGTGGACAGGATCGGGCCACTCAAGGACTTCAGTTTCTTCCACACGGGATGCTTCAAGTGTTTCGTCTGCCACTCCAAGCTCACCCTCAAGACCTACTGCAACAACCAGGATGACCAGGTGAGAGAGAGAGAGGGGTAGATAGATGGATAGA
>NC_136970.1:295000-297500 GCF_032717465.1 Coenobita brevimanus
CCTCAACTCCCTCCCTATCCCTCAAAAGGACGATGGTGGACTGCAGGAGAGGAGTAACTTCAGCCTCTAGTCCACTGGGTTCACTGTAGAGGCCTGTGTGTATCTTTGTGTGTATGTGCGTATGATCAAGAGTATACAGGATGACTGCATATGTACGTGTGCTGGTGTGTGCGTGGTGCGTGTGTATGTGTTCGTTTTAGTGTATTTATATATGAATATATAGGGTATGTATGTATGTATGTATGGATT
Organism: Coenobita brevimanus; assembly: GCF_032717465.1. Taxonomy (NCBI): domain Eukaryota; kingdom Metazoa; phylum Arthropoda; class Malacostraca; order Decapoda; family Coenobitidae; genus Coenobita; species Coenobita brevimanus. Next base: position 295,250 of record NC_136970.1, read on the forward strand.
TGTGTACGTCTGCTGATTTTTTTTTAATTGAATACCTCTGTGGATATCTTGCTATGTACGTGTGTGTGTGTGTGTGTGTCTGTGTGTGTGTGTGTGTGTGTGTGTGTGTAGGTAGGTAGTAGGTAGATATGTTTAAATGATGTGCATATATGTGTTCGTTCGCTTGTGCTCAAGTTAATGTAAATATTCGTATGTATGTGTGAATATGTGTGTGTGTGTGTCTGTGTGTGTGTGTGTGTGTGTGTGTGTGTGTGGTGTGTGTGTGTGTGTGTGTATATGTGTGTGTGTGTTTCTAGTTGACAAATACAAAGAGAGAGAGAGAGAGTGCCACACCTAACACACCTGTTCAGTATCAGTGCCACACCCCTTACTACGCATTCTCTCTCTCTCTCTCTCTCTCTCTCTCTCTCTCTCTCTGGCTTAATGTCCCATGTGTAGTCAATGGGTGGAAATATTTTAACTATAATATTGTCCCTATCACCTCTTCCTCAGCGATTTAATCTCTACGTCTCTAATCACCTTGATATCCTTTTATATGTCACTGATGCGGTGCTGGAGAGAGGCGCCTTCACGTGGTGGCACCCATATGACATGCTTGATCCAATCACTACTACAACTACTACTACTACTACTACTACTACTACTACTACTACTACTACTACTACTACTACTACTACTACTACTACCACCACCATTCCTACTACTACTACTACTACTACTGCTATTAGTCACTTAAGCTGCTTATAAAGGAATTAGACCAACTTTAGGGAATGGTTTGGCTAAGTGGAGATGAAGGAGAATGAGTGACTAACTAGGAGAGAGTATGTGAGTTAAATGGAAGACGAGAGAGGGAAAAGGAAAGCAGAGGATGAGATGGAGGGATGGAGTGGAGAGAGAGAGATATGAGGGAGAGGGTTGTCAGTTGGAGGGAGGACAGCCAGGAAGCAGAGGACAGGGCGACATGGAGGCGATTTGTTTTTGGCCACCCCTTACGGAAGAGAGAGAGAGAGAGAGAGAGAGAGAGAGAGAGAGAGAGAATATACGTTCGGATAATCCACCATCCACAATAAATCAATCAGTAAATACAATATGGTTGGGTGAAAGTTGAAGAGGTATAGTTAATAAGTAGAAATGAGTCTCCTTGGTTACTAGTAAAATCGACCGCCACTTCCACAGCGTTAATGCTGTGACGTGGTTACATAAAAATATATGAAATTTAGTTACTAAGTAGGAATGAGTCTCCTTGGTTACTAGTGAAATCGACCTTCCCATCCCGGGTCATGAGTCAGGTGAGAACGGTTATAGAATTTTGTCAGGTTACAGTAATAGTAGTAGTTTCCATCATGTATGCAATAAGGACGGTGGGTGTTAGCGCCGAAGTGGTGGTATGTGGAGGTGTATGATACGTGGGAAGACTGCTAGGCCTCAGGGAACGGACTATTTAGGCCTATACTCAGAGTCAGGAAAAAGATAAAACTTCAAGCCCGCCATAAGACATCAAAAGATCACCAGACATCGTCACACATCAACAGAAAGCTCACAGACACAGACAGACGTGACGGTGGTTGTGGAGAGAGAGAGAGAGAGAGAGAGAGAGAGAGAGCGTAACAATGGAGTGCTGTAATGTGAATGTGTGTTTGTTGTACCAGTCACTGCCACATTAGCTCAGGATCCTATAACCCACTCCTATACTCTGTGCACTTTAAGCTGTTCCTGTGTGTGTGTGTGTGTGTGTGTGTGTGTGTGTGGTAACATCTTTTTCTCAGCGATTTATTATCCTTACTGAAACTGGCATTCTCCCACGTGTTATACCTTTTCATTAGCGACACGAGTTGCATGATAACATACAAGATGATATTGAAGTGGAATGTACAGAATAAATCGCTACGGAAGAGGCAGACAGATAGATAGCTAGATAGATAGACAGACAGGCAGATGGACAGAAAGATAAATAGACAGATAGGCAAACAGATAGACAGACAGGCAGACAGACAGATAGATTGGTAGGTAGGCAGACAGAGGTCGGGCTCATGCATGGATACCTTCTTACTGCCCCACTGAGATCTCCCAAAATTGCGTGCGTGTGTGTGTGTGTGTGTGTGTGTGTGTGTGTGTGTGTGTGTGTGTGTGTGTGTGTGTGTGTGTGTGTGTGAAAGAGAGAGAGAGAGAGAGAGAGAGATGGGAGGGGGAACAGTACCTCCTAATTAAATGTGAGAAAAGAGTACGATAACATGAGAAGGATAGCGAAGAA
>NC_136970.1:302500-375000 GCF_032717465.1 Coenobita brevimanus
ACGGAGGAAGGCAGGAAAAGAGAGAGAGAGAGAGAGAGAGAGAGAGAGAGAGAATGAGTCAGATTAATTGACTGCCTGCGTGTGTGTGTGCGGAAGTGTGTGTGTATGTGTATGTATGTATGTAAGAATGTAAATATGAATAAATGTGTCTGTGCGAGTAATGTGTACATGTACAGCCTATGTTTGTACTTAATTGTTTGTGTGTGTGTGTGTGTGTGTGTGTGTGTGTGTGTGTGTGTGTGTGTGTGTGTGTGTGTGTGTGTGTGTGTGTGTGTGTGTGTGTGTGTGTGTGAAGGCTTCCCACACACAGCTCTTCTAAGTAGGATGGAGTCTAAGGCTTTTCGTTTCAATTCCTCTCCCTTCAACCTCTCTCTCTCTCTCTCTCTCTCTCTCTCTCTCTTACATAATGTGTCTCTTATGTGTGTATACATAAATGTAATGGTGCGTGTGTATAATTATGTGTAATGATTCATGTGTGTATGTGTCAGCATATATGTGTACGTTTCCGTGTGTACGTAACCATGACTGTGACTGTTACCTAACCCTGCCCCCCACCATTGTGCAGACAGAATAAAAATGTGTGTGTGTGTGTGTGTGTGTGTGTGTGTGTGTGTGTGTGAAAACTAAACTTATGGGAATGTATACAGTTTCTTTATGTCAGTGTGTATGTATGTATGTGTATGTGCGTAGTCAATACATGTGTACCATTGTATGTACAGTAGGTGTTTGTCTGTGTGTGCTCGTCTGTGTATGTATAAATGTGTTCTTACCTAATTGTTCTTACCTAATTGTATCTTTACAGGAATGAGTCAAGCTCGTACTGTACCGTGTCTTAAATCATATATATTTATCGTACATATCCTTAAATTTGTGAATTGTTTTGGTACACACTATTTCATTCGGTAGTGCATTCCATTGATTAATTGCTCTGTTTGGGAAACTGAATTTCCTTACGTCTTTATCACCTCTCTTCTTATGCAGTTTTTTGCAGTGTCCTCTTGCTGATGCTTCTCCATATGTTAAGTAATCATTTATGTCTATTTTCTCCTTTCCTGATATGCACTTATATAGCATTATCATGTCACCTCTTTTCCTTCTCTCCTGTAGTGTTGGTAGATTCAGTTTATTTAGTCTTTCTTCGTAGCTTAGGTCCCTTAAGCTTGGTACCCATCTTGTAGCGGCCCTTTGAACTTTTTCAATCTTGTCTCTGTGTTTTTTGAGATGAGGACTCCAGGCTACTGATGCATTGTGTATGTGTGTGTGTGTGTGTGTGTGTGTGAAGGTTATTTGTGTGTATGTATGTGTGTAGGTTATATGGGTATACATGCATGTTCTTGTTGATATGGGGAGCCACCTGTGTATGTGCGCGTGTGCGTTCATCTGCGTGGAGGTCATGTGTATATGTATGTGTGTAGGTTATGTGTAGACGTATGTGTGTAGGTTATGTATATATGTATGTGTGTAGGTTATGTGTGTACACCTCTATGTGTATTGGTGTCTGCCTGTGTATGTACGTGTGTGTGTACGTCTATGTGTACGTAATGGTGTGTACGTGGCCATGGCTGTTTTAACCACTAGAAGGAACATCAAAAAGACTGAAATTTGTTGTCCGGTGTGTAACAAGCCAACCACCCAATTAAGCTGTTTCCCACGCCGTATGTAGGTCAACGAGGTTATTAGTGCTGGTGTGGGCTATTGGGGGCTGCAGTAGGGCTAGTAGACTATTAAGGGTAGTCTAGGCTAGTGATACATAGGGTAGTCAGTATTCTCGCCGGTGAGGGAAGTTCCCTAACACCTTTTCCTAAGCGACTTATTTCTTTTATTACACCTTACTGCCTTCTTCTGTTACATAAATCATTCCAATATCGCCATACTCTGCAAAAAGAACGCACAAAAGGATATATACCAACCATAGCCAAAAATAAATCGCCTAGGAAGAGGTGTTAGGTATGGAAGCTCCGTAACGCCTCTTCCTTAGCGATTTATTCTTGGATAAGGGTGGCTGATATCGTTTTGTACGTTGATATGCAGAGTGTGCAGGTATTAGAGTGAATTAATTGTACAGAGAAGGACAACAGTGTGCAACAAGCAAAATAAATCGCTGAGGAAAAGGTGTTAGGGAGCCTCCTTAACCTTAGAGTAATATCAAGGCTGACTAGGCTATTTCAAACGCCCTAGCTAGGTCAACGAGGCTATTAGGGCTAGTCTGGGCTATCTAGGGGGCTATATTTGGAGGAAGCGGGCTATTAAACCCGATCAGGACTGAAAACTGGCTGGAGAGAGAGAGAGAGAGAGAGAGAGAGAGAGAGAGAGAGAGAGAGAGAGAGAGAGAGAGAGAGAGAGAGAGAGAGAGAGAGAGCAGCTATTGACACCCATTCCTGTCCTTATTACAATCCAACAATCGAGAAAGGAGAATTACTTTGACCTTGGGCAGAAAAATGGAACCACAGTGATTGTATATGACACTGAGTTACATTACATTCTTTCCTGTACCGTTTTTATTCCAACACTGATATATGATGCTAGTCACGAAGAAGTGTCACGGGAAGGATGCAAAGTTGTAGCCTTGTCTTATTCTGTCGCTGGGCCAAGTTAGTGTGAAAAGAGTATAGTTTGTATGGAAAAGCGAGGCAACTAATTATTATCATCATCATCACCATCGCTAGCAACATCAGCGTCATTGTCTTTATTATTATTATTATTATTATTATTATTATTATTATCATCAGCAACAACAAACACAGCCCTTCTTATCAATATATTAAGCTGAAATCCCTCGCATATATTGGGTGAAAAATATACGATAAAAGAAAAAGAATTCCTCAACAAATGGTGTCCATAAAATCATCTAAAAAGTTTGCAGGGCAGACAGACATAGAGGAATAGATAGATAGACAGACAGATAGAGAGACAGATAGATAGATATGTCGTAAAAGAGTGTGTGTGTGTGTGTGTGTGTGTGTGTGTGTGTGTACAACATGGAGGTAGGATAGAATCAGGGATTGGTTCTAACTCACTTGTTACCAACTCTTTTTGTACGGGCGGATGTGGTTTTGTGTGTGTGTGTGTGTGTGTGTGTGTGTGTAGTAATCAGACAAATAAAGAAATAAATGTAGACATAATTACAACTTTGCTATATCGCTGCTTCATGTATATGGAGAGAGAGAGAGAGAGAGAGAGAGAGAGAGAGAGACCTTCAATCACCCTATCAAATTAGGTTTTAGGAGCAAAAACCTTGGGCAGTGTATATAACTTTTAATTTTATGGCTGAGAGGGAAAGAGAGAGAGAGAGAGAGAGGCTGTATAGATTGTTTGGTGCTCTCTCTCTCTCTCTCTCTCTCTCTCTCTCTCTCTCTCTCTCTCTCTCTCTCTCTCTCTCTCTCTCTCTCTCTCTCTCTCTCTCTCTCTCTCTCTCAACTACATAACAATACCTTCCATATGTCATCATTTTGGCACTAATACCCTCCGTCCGTATTGTGCTTTGTCATTATAGGTTAAATTGAGGTCAGATGAGAGAGAGAGAGAGAGAGAGAGAGAGAGAGAGAGAGAGAGAGAGGATGCATTTGTGCAATATCCTTTTTGTAATGATTGTGTGTGTGTGTGTGTGTGTGTGTGTGTGTGTGTGTGTGTGTGTGTGTGTGTGTGTGTGTCTTCATACTTACAGCACTTACACCCACTTACAGGACGTGAAAGTACAGATGGAAATGATGCAATATTGAAAGTAAGAAAATATACTAGAATTTTTAAACACACAGCCTATTTTTCGTCTACCTCCACCTACTTACGGCCTACTTACGCCTACTTACAGGACGTGAACGTACAGAAGGAGATGGAAATGTTGCATCGGCTGGAGGAAGATGATTTATACAAGAAATTCGCCAAGCAGAGAGCCGCCGAGGAAGCCAAAATGGACGACCATCTAAAGGAGGAATGGGAGACCGAACTGGAGAAGCTGACGTCGCAGTGAGTTAGCTTTAATTGGCTCACTTTCTCACATTTTTCGCAGTTTCTTTCTCTGTGTTTTTCTCTCTACCTATCTGTTTCTGTACGATCCCCTCTGGCGGTCTCTCACTCCCCCCTCGTCTCTCTCTCTCTCTCTCTCTCTCTCTCTCTCTCTCTCTCTCTCTCTCTCTCTCTCTCTCTCAGCAAAGTTCACATATCACATGCCAAGAATGTCAGCCTTAAAAAACCAGATGCTTGGGTTTTAAATGTCACGTACTAACTTGGCGTCCTTTTAAAATCTTGACTTTCTTGGTTTTTGCTCCTGAAAGGGACGCCTTCACGTGGTGGCACCTGATATGACTGGGCGGCGTATCTGCCTGGCTATATACACACGTCCCTAAACTCCCTCCCTATCCCCCGAAAGCAGGATGGTGGGCGGCGGAAAGGTGTAACTTGTGGCCGCTACTACTACTACTACTACTACTACTACTACTACTACTACTACTGCTACCACCACCACCACCACCACCACCACCACCGTATTTCTCTTCCTCCTCCCCCTTCTCCTCTTCCTCCTCCTCCTCTTCTTCCTTTTCCTCTTCCTCTTCCTCCTCCTCCTCCTCCTCAGTGGATGGCTACGTGTTGCCAGACTGGAGGGTAGTTCTAACTTGTAACCAAGGAGACTCTTAATCTTCTCATAACTAAAGCCCATGTATATTTTTCTCTTACACGTTGATTAGATCTAAGTAGTATTAGCATTTTTTCAGCAGATAACCTCGTCATGGGCCAACAATACTCCTGTTATTTATGCTTCCTTTGTACTCTAATGTACTATTCAAATTGCAAGTTCCCCAGTTTCTTTAAATAAAAACAGACAGTAGTAACCATGCAGGCTGTAATTCTGTTATTTTTTTTTCCAGATTCGAAGACCAAGGAGACTTTAATGTTCTTTTTTTCCTACGTTCTCAAGCACCACGGAAACTAGTAACCAACGAGACTGTAATTCTTCATATTTTTTTCCTCCCTATAGATTCGAACGTGACCTGGCCACGAAGAGAAGATCAAGGGAGGAATCCAAAGTGTTAACGGTTCGCCACCAGAAGGAGAGAGAAGAGCTGGAGAAGAACATGACTATAAAGAGAGACATGAAGAAGGAGAATCTGACGAGGAAGATGTTGGAACACGAGAGGTGAGATAATGGATGGATAGATAGAATGATAGACAGAAGGGGGGAGAGGAGCTGGTGAAGAATATGACCATAAAGAGAGACATTAAGAAGGAGAATTTGACGAGGAAGATGTTGAAGCAAGAGAGGTGAGATAGATAGATAGATAGATCAGTGTGACAGGTAAGGAGGTACGTAGGTATGTAACTTGATAGACTGATACGTGAGTAGGTAGGTAAAGTGATACAGCAATAGATACTGTAGATAGATATGTAGATAGATAAAGAGAATAGATACTTATGAAGTGAGAGGATCTATGTGTGTGTGTGTGTGTGTGTGTGTGTGTGTGTGTGTGTGTAGAAACTTGATCATAAAAACGTACATAAGCAAGCAGTATTTTATGAGAAAGAACTTGAACCATAAAGACCAAGTGTGTGGGTGTGTGGGTGGGTGAGAGAGAGTGAGAGAGAGAGAGAGAGAGAGAGTGTGTGTGTGTGTGTGTGTGTGTGTGTGTGTGTGTGTGTGTGTGCGTGTGTGTGTGTGTGTCTTGCAACTGGAGTGTGGTGTGGTAGTGTGTCACGTTGTGTTGCTATTTAATGTTGCTTTTACTAGACTATTATCATCATCATCATCATCATCATCATCATCATCATCATTATCCTCCTCCTTCTCTTACTCCTCATCTTTTTTTCCCACCAACATCATCATCATTATAATCATCATCATCATCATCTAACTTATGCTGCTCTCCAAGAAAATGTTGATGATAATGATGATGATGATGTTGATGGTATTGATGATAATAATGATGACATGATGATAATGATAATGTTGTTGATGTTGATAATGATAATCATGATGATATGATGATGATATGATGATGATGATAATAATGATGATGATGATGTTGATGATGATAATGATAATAATGATGATAATGATGATGTTGATGATAATAATGATAATGATAATCATGATGATATGATGATGATGATGGTAATTCGATAACTTCTCTTTCCACATTTTTCACTCACATCACCACACTCCATCACCTCTATCCCTTCACTAGAAATTCAGCTGGTGGTATCTCGTGTGTTGTGGATACGGCTCAGTGTGCTGGTGTGGGCATGGGTGTGGGTGTGGCAGTGGGAGTAGGGTAGGAATAAATGGTGCTAGAGAGAAACTGGCTATGTGTGGTGGACTGGAAGAAGAGTGTTATGTCTGGACTACCCTACATGCATAATTTCATCCCATTCTCTCATTCCTTTTCCCTGTCTTTATTTTGTATGTGTATCATATTATTATGTCTCTCTTATTTCCTAACACTGTCTTACTTTATATCTCTCATTCTCCTGCTGCATCCCTCCCTCTCTCTTTCTCTCTCTCTCTCTAATTTAACCCCATCCTCACACTCCATCTCACACACAGGGCAGCCACAGCAGCCCTAGTTGAGAAACACAGCAAGGAAATGATGCGGCTGATTCAGGAGAAGCGCTCGGAATACCTTGAAGATGAAGAAGTGATGGAACACTACCCACCCACACCACCACCACCCCTTCCACCACCACAGACAAAGACTGACATTTACCAAGATCCAGATGAATTTGCCGAAGTTGACCAGCTTGCTATACAGGTAGGCAAGAATCGTTTTATTTCATTCGTCTCATTCATAATGGTTGCAACATGCTTGCATATGTTGGCCTCGGTTACCTAATGGCAAATCTTCATGCTGTTCAGTCTCTAGCTGCCTCTCTGTTCAGTCCCTTATCCCTGACGTAGCACTTTATGACCTTGTCCTAGGTCTGTTCCGGTCTGCCTCTTGTAACTTTACCCTCAGCATTCACGCCTCTTACCCTCTGCACCCGGCTGTCATCTCCCATCCTCTCCATATGCCCAAACCATCTCAGTCTACCCTTTCTCATCACTACACTAAAACACTCAAGTCCCATCTTTCCTCTCAAGTTCTCAACAATCCATATTAAAAAATTTATTGGAACAGGATTAATGCAGTATTTGTCTGTTTGGATAGCTTTTTCTTCTTCTGGGATCTTTCAATAGCATCTGCAATTCCAGAACATGATTAACATACAGATTACAGGTAGACTACTTTACTTTTTATTTTGCATTTTCTGGTGTAGACCAACTTGCTGTACAGGTTTGGTCCATCACTGAAGATCTTGCATATAATGAGTACAATAATTGGATGGGTTCTCTTATCTTTCTTCAAACACATGATCATAAGACACAGCTACAGAAGAAGAGTATACAAGATGTTGGAATGCTGTACAATCTATGTTCATGAGCATCAGGAACTGATTTAACTAAGTACTGTAGAGGGCAGACTATTATATTTGTGCAGTCATAAGAGTGCAGATTCAAAATAAGGTTAAAAGAGTGATGAACACCACACTGTCACACCACCACCACCACCACAACTACCCCACACCATCCCAGCTTAACTTAACCCAACTCAGAGTATCACAGGAGGATCAGAAGTCTTAGAGACTTAATGTAACTCAACCCATTCCAAACCACTCCACCCCCAACCCAACCCAACCCAACCCAACCCAACCCATTCAAATTCATTCTAATCCAGCCCAACCCACCCAGCCTTACACTGTTCATGATAGGCTTTTTAGGTGGCACATGAGAAGCAGAAAACGTTTACCGGTACAAGCCTAATGTAACCCAACCCACCCCAGACCAACCCAACCCAACCCAAATACTGTACAGTACAATATAACCAGTCCAATTCAACTCAAGCTAAGTTAACCTAGAATAATCTGATAATATGTAACCCAGTCATTCATATCTTAACAGGTAGCACAAGAAGATCAGAAAACATTTACAGACCTTGTTCGGATGCTGGTGGGTCAGTGCGGTTCGGACGTTGAGAAGGTCCGTACGATCTTCCGCTGGATCACTGTCAAGAACCTTAACTCCATCACATTTGATGACTCTGCCCATGGGGATACCCCCATGGGCCTCCTGAGGGGAATAAAATATGGCACAGAGTCCTACCATGTCCTCTTCAAGCGACTCTGCAGGTGAGCTATGGGGCCTGAGAATTTTAACTGTGTTTTGTTTTGTGCAACTCAAGTCAGGTAACCCATGGGCTTTTTGTGGATCATTAAGCATGTCACTGACTCCTACCACATCCTCTTCAGTGACTTTGCAGGTGAAGGAGTGAATAAGAAGCAGTACTGTATTAAGTGCTCAGTGATGTACTTCAATAATACAGTATGCCTGTCAATGGTCTTCTCCAACTTAATATCATATTTCCAGATGAACACCACAATGGTTACACTTCCTCATTTGTCTGTCTATCTTTCCATGTAAATCCACATGCTCCTCACAAATAACTCATTTTCACTGAGCAATGTGAAACAAGCTAAAAAAAGACAAAAATCCTAATTAAACTTAACCTAATAGCATTCCCACTCATTCAGCTATGCAGGTCTGCACTGCGTGGTCATCAAAGGCTACAGCAAATCAGCCGGTTACCAGCCCGGCGTGAGGTTTGAAGACAACCGTTTCCGCAATTCATGGAATGCTGTGTATGTGGCAGGTGCATGGCGGTTCGTGCAGTGCAACTGGGGTGCACGACACCTGGTGAATGCAAAGGAGGTGCCGAAACCAGGAGGAAAGAGCAAGAGTGACAGTCTCAGGTAAGGCTATGTTAGGTTAGGTCACATTAGGTTAGCTTAGATTAGCTTATAAGCATTGTAGTGCTGATGTGATGTGGCTGAAAGTGCTAAAGAAAAATACTTTGAAATGATTTAGCTATGTGGAGAGGATGGAGAGTGAGGCTGACTATAAAAATGTATGTGGGTAAGGTGGAGGGAGGGAGAGAGAAGGAGGGAAGATGAAAGACTGTATGGAGGGATGGAGTGGAGAGATATATGGGAGAGGGGTGTGTAAGTTGGTGGGAAGGCACCCAAATATCACAGGACAGTGTAACATGGAAGTGATTTGTTTGTGGTCACCCCTCACAGGATTAAGGGATTTGACAATTTGATAGGTAAATAGACAGATAGATAGTTTTGATCAAATTACCCATATATTTTTCAAAACCAGGTTTAAAACTAGATCCTGTAGTTTTCCTCTAAGCATTCTTTAGTTAACCTATGCAAGATATGGTTATTTCTAGTTTCAAACCTTTTCACTGTTCCTCCTCTTTTTACTCTGAAACAATTAATAACTAATTAGACACATAGGGTACATAGTAAAATCAATGATCAGTGCAGTACCATAAACTTTAATCACTCCTGCATTTCAGACTAAAATTATCACTAATATTTGTTCACTACCTGTCTTTTCATTAACTTCAGTTTAATGTTGGATGTGTTTATGTTTACCTAATCTATCATTAACCATAATTTTATACTTAATGTACTGTACTTGTGTTTCCCTAATCTTCGTTCTTTAATATTTCAGACGAGGAACTAATGAAACTGACTTTTCTTCCACCTAGTATAGATTTCCTGTATATTTTTTCCTCCCTTACAGATATGATTTTTCATTCCCATCCACTTCAGCCAGAATTTTATCCACTCCCTCCAAAATTATGTGGTACAGGGTGGATCCTCCTTGCTGATGCCTAATACAGTACAGCTTCCCAAATCTGTTCATCTGATTTCCAGAAACTTCCTCTTTCCAAAATATTTTTTATGCAATAGAGGGGTGTTAATATCATCAATCCTCAAATGGTCATTGCATTTTAAGGCAATGTTATTCATGGACAAATATAACAACAGATGATATAACACTAATACAAGGCACTTCATTACGTTTACTCATCATGATCCTGCAGGCTATTTTTTACATGACTTTTTTTCTAGTTATCATTATGGTTCTACTTTTCAAAATATTTCATTTTCCATTAAGTCTCTGGAACCAAGCATTATGGATTTCAGAGTTTGTACTATATTTTGGCATAATCTTAATAGTGTGCCATATCAACCTGCCTCCTTTTTTTTTTTTCTCAAAATGCTGACAGCTTACTAACATTGCTGACCTAGAGGTGTTACCTGTGAAACTGGGCACAAAATAATGCATGCAAGTTTGTAGTCTTCTCTGCATGAAATTCTTGGTTAATAAGTAGATTTTTTTTATTTTGAGTTTAAGACCATGAAACCTGTCCAAGTAGCTGAAGAGTCTATGTTGATTTGGACACAAAGGACAGTAGACTATGTGTGGACAGATATATGCTTCAGTCTGATGTTGTAGATGTATTTTAGACATTACAGTCACTGACACCAGGTAGTCTAGTGTGTGAAGGCATTCCAATTGGATGGAGCCTGTAAGTGTTTCCATCTGAGGGATGGTTGGGGTTTATTGCTCACATAAATGCCACTCAAGGTTTAGTGAGGCTGGTCAACCTTGCCTTAAATGGTAGGACTGCATAGCCTAGCCCTGGGCCTCTATGCTCCTGTTTATATGAGGCACAGTGGGATTAGATGATAGATGGAAATAGACCATCCTTCCCCTGATAGTTTTTAGAAGTCTGGTGGTCTAGAGGACTGAATTGCTCAAAATAAATGAGGCCTGTAAGGGTTTCCATCCGAGGGTTGGTAGTTGGTTTACTGATCAAAAAACAAATACATTATACTCTTTTCACATTAATTTGGCCCAGATTGTCATCCTATTGAAGTTTATTTGATGTAGCTCAGTGGCAGAATAGAACAATACTATGGCCCTTCACCCTTTCCATAACACTTCTTCATGACTATAGCATTATTTTCTTACATTAATCTGTTGCTACAACTCAGCCATTAAAATGGAGAGATGACAATTTTAGGCCAAGTTAGAGTAAATAGAGTATAATTCCTTGCTTTACTCTTTTAGCTTGGCAAGAGATTATTTTAATATTTTCCTTTGAATTAGAACTGAAACTGATAGAAAGAACCAAAACAAATCAATGAAACTAACACTGACAAACAACTGAAACTAACCAATGATACTAACACAGGACAAACTGGAATAGGAAGCTAGTAACATTAAGTTTATAGTATACAATACTGTACTAAAATCCAAAAATCCATACAGCACAAGAGCTAGAAAAACCATACAAAAAATATTTTTAGGTCATTGGATTAGGATGTGCTGCCTTCTAACAGTTTTTTAGCAGTACAGCATTATATTATCTGACTATTTCTAAATCAGATTCACAATGCATTTTTTTTTTTTTAATACTTGCTCAAATTTACTAAATATACATAAGAATAAGCACTTTTCTACCTCAGTATCATTATCTGTTAACTTTAAGAATAATATAAATTGTTTATTACAGCATGAATGATTTTATTTTGACATTTAACAATTTTTTAACATGCTATAAAAAAAAATGATGATGTAAAAGTTGGTGCAACATTAGTGAACAGAATTTTAACTTTGTCAATCATATAACTTTTTTTTTTTTTTTTGACTGAGTGACTAAGAAATTTTTAATGTTCATCACAACTTGTTCCACACATCATACAAATCATACATACACCATACAACATCACACTATATGACAGTCACACAACTGCGGCAACACACCTACACTGTGCTGGACTAGTGTTCCCACTGAAGGTGGCCATTTATCCATGCTGTTGATCTGCTCATTTAAGAGGGTTCAGATCACAAATAGCAATTATCATCTCTATAAACATCACATCATATAGCACCACTGTTAAGAAACTATCATCATCATTACTCCCCGCCATCAAGAACACCATCAACAGTATCACCATTTTCACTAATGGGATGATGTGGAACCTACTGTGGTGCTTCTGTTAAATGGGATGAGAAATGCACATATGGCTTCCATCAAGGAACCAAACCTCCACACTCTATCCTATGCCTTGCTGTGGCAAGGTACTATCCACTGCAAGGAAACGTTGAATTACTGCTCAGGACAGCCCTGCAGAGGAAATTGTTTACTTGCGGTTGATGGGTCTGCTTGGCCAGACAGACTGGGGTTGCTCTACTATTTCTACTACTACAACTACTACTACTACTACTACTGCTGCTACTACTACTACTACTACTACTACTACTACTACTATTACTACTATTACTATCACTATTACTACTACTACTACTACTACTATTACTACTACTGCTACCACTACTGCTGCTACTGCCACCACTACCATCACCACCACTGCCAATATCACTACCATTAAAAGAGCCAACAGTAGCATCAGCCTTCTCTGGTCTTAACCATCACTGTAGTTCCATTAGTACTGTAGTACAGTAGATGTTGTTGTAGCTACCACCACCACCACTACCAGCACTACCATCGTTGCCACCACGCCACCGCTACCACCACTGCTGCCACCACTAACTCGGCTCTCTCACAAAACAGGGACTCTGGCCGTACTGGTGGCAGGAGCAATAACCTAAGGTCTGTAGTTACGCATTTCTTACCCCTTCGCTTACTTGTGTCTTATATTTCACTCCCATCCCTTCCCCTGTTATCCTTTCCTTATCCTATATTCCCTTCCTTTATTATTCCTTCCATATTCTGCTTTTTTTTAGATCTCTTCTTTTATTCTTTGCTTAAGGTCTGTACCCATGTATTTTTTGCTCCCTTTAATTGTCTCTTATATTGTAGCAGCCATGGCTCAGTGGGTTGGAGCTCTCTGATCGAAGGGTTGGAGGTTCGAGTCCACCCAAAGGTCATTGGTAGACATCAGGAAGGGCATCCAGTCATAAAGTGCTACACGTCCCAAAACCCAAAGTCCTCTACCCATGGGCAACGCCTTAGCCCTTATCAAAAAAAGAAGGACATGGCGTAGAACTCACAAAAAATAAATAAATGAGTAAAATAAAATTGTATATCTCTTGCTTCCCTCCCTCTGTTGTCTTTTCTTAATCTTTTTTTTTTCTCCTCCTTCGTTCACTGATTCATAGTGTCAATTTTTTTCACCAACTTCTATACCCCTATCCTTTGCATCTCCTGTTTTCCTCACTCCTCCTGTCATCCTTCATTTTTTTGTATATTTTAGCTGTTTCTTTTCCTCTGTTCTTTGCTTACATGTGTATCCTGTTTTGTGAGTTCCATTTCTCAGTTTTTCATTTACATGTGTCTGTTTGTATTCCTAGTTTCCCTTGCTTCATTCTTTGTTTCTGTGTGTTTCTTCTTTACTAGTTTCCTCTGTCCTTTGTTTATTTGTGTATGCCATTTAGGTGTATGTTTGTTGTAATGAATGATTCTCTCTCTCTCTCTCTCTCTCTCTCTTGTATTGCTGATCTCTGTTCTCTCTCCAGCCCTTTCCTGTAAACTCAAAGTGCATTACTGTACTTTACTCTTTTTACTTTAACTTGATCCAGATTTTTCCTTTTGGAGCTTATTTCGTGCAGTTCAGTGTCAGAGAAAGACAATGCAGAAGGTCAATATCTTTTCCATAGTGCTTCTTTGTGACAAGCACAAATGTTCATCTACTCTTACAACTCAGCGTTCAAAATGGAGAGATGCCAATTTTGGGCCAAATTAGAGTGAAGAGAGTATAGTGCCCTTTCTTCCTTTGTCTGTCTTTTTCCTTGAATTTTACTGTAATATCTATTTGACTGGATATTTAATATGATTCCAGGCATACTTCACAAAATTTCAACCACCATCAATAATATGCTTAAACTGCTTTTAATTCTTCCTTTTCCTGACAGGACAGTATTTAGTATTGGCTTCCTATTGCAATCTTACCTTCATTGTGTCCAAGAACTAAATTATTCACTTCACTTACAGACCAAATCACAACCCAAGCACCAAAATTATCACTGTAGTTGTTGAATGTTGAGGGTTGAGTTATGAAAGCCAGACCCCCCAAAAAAAAAAAGACCTGGGATGGGTTCATAGAGTGTTACTTCAGGGATAGGGGGCTGAATATTGAGTCTGTTCAAGATCTCTCAGTGTGCAGAATCACTATTAGGTGACCAAGGTCAATGCATGCAGGCATGCTGGAGCCTTTATAAGTAATGATGTTTGCTTAGAATCTGCATACAGTATATACTTTTTTTTTATATAACATGGATTTTAATTTTATTCCTCTCCAGTATTATACTTTAAGAAGGAAGGTCAGTGGACAGTATGGTAGCCTGTTTCAGTTTCAAGCTGTCACCATAAGTTTCTTTATATGGAGAAGGAAGCTGGTTTCATAATAAGTTAAACATATAATGCTGCATACAGGGGGATGACTTTAGGAAGTATAGTACTGTAGTATAATACAACTACTGCTTATCTGGAACTGTCTTCCTTTGTCTGTATTTCATTCCACATATGGTCTCCAGTCTTTTGCAATGTGTCCAGCATCTCAAAATGAACAGATCTTGCATCTTCCTTTCTTATTTATTTTTCCTTGGAGGGAACAGTTATTGTGGGCTTCTAGCCTTGTGTTTCTTCTTCCTTGCATTCCAAAAAAAAAAAAAAAACTATTGGTGAGATTCCAGTCTACTATAAGATATCTAAGATTAATCAACATTGTTTTTAGCTCATGGACTCCATAGATGTTTTTCTTAAGCCAAACAGAATAATCTCGTATTAGGCAAAATAAACTATATTTCCCTGCACCTCATTATGGGAAGGAGCCTGGTTTGACCTTGGTGAGGTGTTGTCTACCA
This sequence comes from Coenobita brevimanus, assembly GCF_032717465.1. Lineage (NCBI taxonomy): Eukaryota > Metazoa > Arthropoda > Malacostraca > Decapoda > Coenobitidae > Coenobita > Coenobita brevimanus. The sequence continues at coordinate 317,214 of NC_136970.1, forward strand.
CAAGGTGGTACTGCATCCCTACACAGTGTATGTATTTTACTGCACCTGTAGGTCCAACTCTGGTGAGGCACTGTCTTCCACAAGGTGTCACTGGCTTCCTACATAGTGTATGCACTATTCTGTACCTGTAGGTCTATCCCTGGTCAGGTGCTGTCTATCACAGGGGGCCAATGAATCCCTACACAGTGTAGGTACTCTACTAAACCTGTATGGTGGCCTTACAGAAATAGTTGCCTACCCGTGGTTCATGGGTCTGTTCAACCAGAGAGACTGGGGTTAAGCAATAACAGCAACACCAACTCTGAACAAACTATAAAAGATTGCCTTAGGCTGAAGGCACTCAAAGGATTTCTTAAGTGGAATAAATGTGTCTGGGATCATCCACAGTGCAGTGCTTTGGAATAAATCAAGAGGATGGGGAATGAGAGACTGACTAACAGGGGCACCATAGCAGCCTCCACATCATCCAATTATTTGGTTATATGGTTACCACCCAGCACTGTAAATGGTATCCTGGAATACAGGAAACTATTAGATTTGCCACTCAGAGTAGAGCCACCTGAAGTGGAGAAAGGAGTATTAAAAAGTGACAAGAAGGAAAGGGAGAAGTAGGAGGAGTGAAGATAGAATGAAAAAGGTGAAGGAAGAAGTAGGCAGCACTACATCAAATGTGTGCATGATGGTTGCCACCACTCACTTGATGTAGTGCTGCCTACTTCTTCCTTCCTCTTCCTCATAACAACACAAGCAGGAATCAGTACAGAACCCATGACCCTGTTTCAGATACGAGTATGATGACCACTACTTCCTCACCGACCCCAAGGAGTTCATTTATGAGTTCTTCCCGCTGCAACCCGAGTGGCAGCTGCTGAAGGCGCCCATCAGTCTACATGAGTTTGAGGAACTGCCCTTCGTACGCTCTTTGTTCTTCCGTTATGGCCTCTACTTCCCTGATGAGCACACCAAGTCTGTTATGTATACTGATTCAACAGGTATGTTTGCTTTTCATCTGTCCATGTGCACACAATAGATATCTGATCAGTTGTATAGTATATCTTGAGAAACTGCCCTTAGCACACTTTCTGTTCTATTGTGGCCTTTGCTTCCCCAGTGAGCACACCAAGTCTGTTATGTACATTGGTTCAACAGTATGTAAGCTTCTCATCTGGCTATGTGCATGCAGTCAAAATCTGATCAATTGTAAAGTATGTCTTGAGGAATTGTCCTTTGTTTTCTCTCTGTACTTCCCCACTGAGTACACCAAGTCCATTATGTACACCAATTCAGCAGGTATGTACATTTGTCATCCCTTCTTGTACATCAGTTGCCTTTATGTTACAGAAGATAATGATACAATATACAGATATCTGTCTGCATAGTTTTAGTTTTGTTGCATAAATAAATCATCTCTCATGAGCAGGAAACATCAAGTCACAAGTAAACAGAGTCCAAGCTGAGATTCATACATTTTTACGAATCCTATTACACATCTTACATTTCTTTTTTCCCAACAGTTTCCAGCAACGTTTGGGAAGTAATTGTCTGGTTTTGGCACTTGGTTTACCTTCCAGTTCATAGAAAACATTAGCTGTACCATGGCCACCTCAGTATGTGTGCAAAACTCTTAAATCTTTGCTGTCAAGGTCTACATTTATCATCATTCTTGTATTCTCCCTGGACCAAATTGTGAAAATGAGACTAAGGGCAGCATTGATATAGGTAGACTTTGCGTGGTATGGGATAAAGTAGAACAGTGTACTGGTGAAAGAGGACAAAGAGGAAGAGGAATGTTTGAGAGTGACAGTGGCATGTGAAGTTAAGGTAACCTGGAGGCATTTCTCTCTCAGCCACTGATGATGATGATGATGATGATAACCAATTTCACACATTTCCACAGGTGCAGCCACCATTAGGATCGGGATGCCCAGCAACATGCAGTCCTCTCTCATATTCCACTACAATCTCAAACTGTACGACTCAGAGAAGGACCAGTACGACAGTGTCTCACTCAAGCGATTTGTTATGCAAGTCAGTAAATTTATATGAGTACAGTAATACGACATGTGAACAGAATGAAGAATGAAAGACTGACTAGGAGAGTATATGTGAGTCAGGTGGATGGGGAAAAGGAAAGGGTGATATTGATGATGAAATGGAGGGATGGGGTGGGGAGGTATATGAGAGAGGATGGTGTGAGGTGGGGGGGGGGGAAGAGAGGGAGGCAGAGACCAAGGATGAGATGAAGGAATGGAGTGGGGAGGTGTATGAGAGAGGAGACTGTGAGCTGGAAATAGGACAGCCCAACAGCAGAAGACAGGACTCTTTATATACATTTTCCTCCCCTTTCCTGCAGTGTGTGGTAAGACAGCTTGTGGTCCTCTGCATCTATATGATGTGCTCAGGTGCTAATGGAGACTGTTTTTCTAATAATATCACAATGAGATGCCCTTCCTAACATTAAGAGTAAAACATCACTATTTTGAACACAGTTAATCTGAAAGTTTGACTACATCAAACAGTCTTCATACATTTCAATTAGAAGTTCAATTTGTCTATGTGATGTGGCTGCCAGACTGAGCAAAAGGTAAATAAAGAGCATTATCCACATATTTTTTATGCTCTGTAGTTTATTCTGATTGAAAATATAAAAGTACAGTATTAAAACTTATCTAGACAGCATTGCAGTACACATCATAGAGCCACGCAAAATTGATTTGAAATTGAGAAAACATGTAATTCTGTTAGGCATCCACCTAACAGGATTTAGTACTGTACAAGACGAACCTGAGGTCATTATTGTCCCCTGCAATGAACATCAGCTATACTGGATTATCAGCTATACTGAACTGTCATCTATATTGAACCATCAGCTATACTGGACTATCGGCTATATTGGACTATTGGTGATATCGGCTTATCAGCTGTATCATCAGCCTTCTCCCCCAGTTAGGTCAATATATTGAAAGTTTACTGCAAATGATGATAAGGATGATGATGATGATGGTGATGATAATAATAATGATTCACTTTCCACAGAGTGTGGTGGGCCAGCTGGTAGCCTTCCGTGTCCATGCCCCATGCTCAGGTGCACTTCTGCTTGACATCTTCGCCAACGCGGTGACCCCTCGGGAGTATCTCACAGGTGAGCCCATGAAGTTCAAGAGCGTGTGTAAGTTCAAGATCGTTTGTGAGGACCTCCAGACGGTGATGGTGCCACTTCCAGACTGCGCCTCAGGAGAATGGGGACCTGCCAAAGCCACTCGGCTCTTTGGACTTGAGCCCATAACCCATCAAGATGCCTTGGTCTTTGCCGGGAGGGACCTGGAGCTGCAGTTCCGCATGACTCGACCCTTGACAGACTTCATGGCAACGCTTCACAAGAACGGGTCCGAGGAGAAGCGACTCAGTAAGTATGTGAGTCACCGCGTCCACGATGATGTTGTCACCTTCACCCTGAGCTTCCCAGAGGAGGGACAGTACGGGATGGACATATACACCCGCGAGGTTGCCACACCAGACTCCAATGCAGCCCCCACAGAGAAACACCTCCTCACACACTGCTGCAAGTACCTCATCAACTCATCAAAGCGTAACTAGATCTTTCCTAAACACAGTTGCTCCATTCATGCATTGTCTTCTTCATCCAAATGCATTTACTGTGGTCCATCCCCACACACACTTCCTCAATACCAACTTATTTCTACACCACCTCACACACTGCTGCAAGTCTCATCAACTCATCAAAATGCAGCTAGTCCTTCCCCAAACACACTTGCTTGAATTACACACCTACTTCCTCCTCTGGACACAGTAAGTACTTCTCCAACTACACTTCTTCCTTACTAATATGTTTCTTCATCTACTCACACACTGCTGCATGTGCCACATTACATCATCCAAACACAGTTAGTTCTTCCACAAACACACTTGCTCCAACTGTGCATCTTTTTCCACGTCCTCATATGCCCAACTTCTCTGTCAGTTATATCCTTGTGTTGGTATGAAGCTTGCCTTATCTATCAGTGTTGCTTATTTTCACCTCATCAATTTTCCTCCATGTTATAAATGCACAGTTTCTCATGCATCATTCTGTCCATCCTCCCTCCATCTTTCATTTGCTCCCACATTTCAAATTCCTTCCTTCTTTGTGGTTTTCATACATCATTGAGTCCATTCTCTAGCTATTTTCATTCACTCTCTTACTTATGAATTCCTTCTTTCCTTCACCTTCTCATGCATCATTCCATCCATCATCTCTCCAGTTTTCATTCATGCTCACAATTTCAAATTCTTTGCTACCTTCGGCTTCACATGCATCATTCCAAGTCTGACTTTGACTTGAGAAAGGGACCCAGAGGTGGCTGCAAGTTGGAGCTATGGGGCTGTCTGTATATTTGGCAAAGTGGCAGTTCTACAGGGCACTTAGAGGGCTGATTGTAGATTCAGGACCCTGATGTGGTTTTAAATAGGAGTTACGGGGCTGCTTGTAATTTAGCACAAGAGAACTCGAGGTGGTTCTCAGTCCTATGTTGGAGCTACAGAGGTGTTTGTACATTTAGCAAGGAGGAACCAGAGCTGGTTCTACAGTACGTGGGAGTTAAGGGGCTGTTTGTAGATGTAGAAGAGCCGCTCCAAACTCACATTCCATTAGTGCCTTCGTACCACAAGCGCACAGTTGATAAACTTCTGCCCTTCTGTACAATAACATCATTTTTGTCTTATTCTTGTGAGATGATTTCAGCTGTCTTAATCAGTGCTGGAAAGAGATGCCTTCATGTGGTGACACTGACATAATCAAGTGGCTCCACTGCCTTGTTAGACAAGTGTCCCTGATTTATCTCCCAATCACCCAAAAGGAGAATGTTGGACTGCAGGAGGAAGGTAGCTTCAGCCTGCAGTTCACCAGGTTCATATTCCAGATAAACCCAGGGCCACAACAGCAACAACAACAAGAATAAAATTAAAATAAACTTGTTGTACTGAAAGGCACTATAAACAGGATGGTCCATAAACAACACTCCACTAGAAACTCACCAGGAGGTATCTTCTGTGTTGTGGGATGGCTCAGTCTGCTGGTATGGGTGTGAATGTGGCAGTGGGAGTAGGAAATGGACAAATGATTCAGGCTAGACATCAATAATTCTGACAGCCCTCCCAGCAACACATAAAAAGTCACCCATCAGAGTGGAAGAGGAGTGTTTGATATGGCCACCTTGTCTTTCCATTCCTCAGTGTTACATCAACTTACATTAATATTAATAAGAGTTTATTAAAAAAGAATAAATATTTTGTTTTGTTTTTTGTAAATACATTTAAGTGTTAACTAGAGAGAGAACCTAATAATAACTTTTATATATAAGGTAATTGTTACCATGTCAAGGAAAAAGGTACGCATGCCTATAAGAAAAACATTATAGAAGTTGTATTCATATATTTTACAGTTAGAGTTATATATCATTCACATCATGTAACATAGGCGAGTAAACGGATCGGTTTTGGTCATTACTTAGCATTTCTTTTTCAGTGGTTTATTCTGAATATTACATCTCAGTACTGTAACATCTTCTAGGGTGCTGAAAAGGCATGCCTTCATGTGGTGGCACTGATATAACCAAAGGGCATGTCTCTCAGTTACTACCCTATCCACCAAAATGAGGATGATGGTTGCAGAAGAGGATCTTGAACTTGCAGTCCACTAGGTTTACATTTAGCTGAACTTGGAGTTGCAACAACTGCTACTACTACTACTACTACCACCCTCCTGTACATTATTGATACAAACTATATTGATAATAAAATTATGTAAATAGCATACAGGAGAATGTTAAGGTGTAATACACAAAATATATCACCAAAGAAGAGGTGCAACACAGTGTCACACAAGAGAATGTAGCTCCAGTAGTAGTTGCAATCCCAGGCTCATCTGAATGTGATCCCAATGGAGTGCAGGCTGAAACAACCCTTTTTCTAGCAGTCCACCATCCTTCTTTTGTAGGACAGGGAGAGATATGGGGGACATTTGTATAACTGGGTAGGACAGCAGCCCAGTTATATCAGTGCCACCACACGAAGGCATCCCACTCAAGCTACAAGAAAATGTTAAGGTGTAATATGCAAAATGAACTGCTAAGGAAGAGGTGCTATGAAATTCCCAAAGCCACTCCGAATGCTACCCATTAACACATAATTCACATTGTATGGTAGATATATTATTATACCATAAGGCAGACTTGGGCACCAAGCACATTCTCAACACCAGGCTATTATGTACTTTGAATTAGGATCCACAGGGGGAGTTTGGTCAGATTGAGTGATTGTTTTGCTTTTCATTATAATCTCCCAAACTCTGAGAGGTGTTCCCAATGTGTGTCTGAGTGACGTTAATCTCAATACTGTGATATTATGTAAATTAAATTAGGCTCCACACTGGGGAGTTTCATCAGTAACTGAGTAGGCAACCGTTTTATTTTTTTGCTCTAATACTTCAATGTGTATTGAAAATAATTATGTACGACAGTGATGAGGTATTTCCCGATTTCCTATTGGAATGAAGTGTTGGCAGGATCCCTTGTTATTTTTTATAGATTAGCATATATAGTGGGCTTTTATAAAATATTGTTTTTTTTTTTAATGTTTGTAAATAGGAGGTTCCATCACTATACGTAAGGCTGCGCATATCTTATACAGTATTTTATGAACATGAAGTGATTTAATTCAATCACCAAACACTGTTTTATTATTATGTATCATATTTTAATGGGTGTCTCCTGTGTGATGTATATAAAGATTTGCTTTATGCATGCACCTACCTTCACCATCATGTGACAATTGCGCCATGATTAATGAACACTCTTAACACGCGATACCGTTTTGGCGCAAGTTTTATGCAATGCACATTTTAATTTGCACATTGTTAGGTAGGTTATAATCACTGGGGGGGTCTAGGGTACAAAGCCCCCCAGTTAGGCTTCCACAGCTAATTGGAGGGGTCTGTGGGGGCAAAGCCTCCCCAGTTAGGAGGTATATTTTTCTTGATAGGTACCTGCCGAAATGCGTGGTACAGTAATTAAACTGCATACATCTGAGCTTGTTGTGGTGCACTGGCATCTTCAGTTAGTGGGATCGACAGTAAACACACTGTTGTCGGTGTTGTTCAGGCAGCTTTATTTAATATCACAAAGTAGGTATATTTTGCTTGTTCTCTTTTTTTCTGTTGCCGAAAATTAAATGTTAATTACCTGTGACGTATCTAGTATTAAAATTACTTTGGTTAAGAATGCTGGTTTTAAGAGAACAGTGTGAATCCCTGCATCACTGTCGTTCATATTTACCAAAATGAAGTTAAAATCACTGTACAGAAGGGATAAGTGGAGCTCATGCCTAGTGATCTAGTGGGTTAAGGGAATTAAACCTGACGAGGCCCACAGTGGTTTTCATCTGAGGGGTGGATGAGATTCACTGTTCACATAATGCTGGGCAAGTGAGGCTGGTCACCTTCACTTTGAATATCAGAACTGAGTAGCCTAACTCTGGGCCCCCACACTCCTGATGGAATGAAAAAAGGTTGGATGATGGATATAAAAAATAACCCCTTTAATACAAAGCTACCCTTTTTTGGTTTAATCTTGCTACATTTACATGAGGTGCTGATGAGGAGCTTGTATGCGGTGGCACTATCCACCCACAGCACAGCTGCAGCTTCCACCCAGGAGTCAAATGTCCTCATATTTCCCTGTACTTTGCCATGGGAAGGACTCTGGTCTGACCCTGGTGAGGCACTGTCTACCACAAGGAGGCAATGGATATCTACGGTACATGGTGTATGTACTGTACTATACCTGTAAGACAGTCCCATAGCAGTTGCTTACGGTACTTGTGGTTGATGGGTAAGCTTGGCCAGACAGACCAGAGTTAAACAACAACAACAACTTTCACACTGTTTTATTGAACTTAGAACAGACCTCCATTAGTGAAGGGGATTAATGAAAACCATATCTGATCTGTCCAATCTGAAAAATTTTTCCAAAGCTGAATATGATCATCAGAGAATAGCAAAAATAAATAAATAAATAAATAGAACTAAAATATAAAAATAAACAAGCCCACTGAAATCAAGGTGATAAAATCTTAAGAACATGGTCAAATAACTTCTCACTGAACTCCTTAATGAGCTTAGTGGATGTTGTGGACGTGTTTGGTGCCGTCAGTGTGCAGCCTTGTCACGTGTGTTGCTTCACCCTCCGCTCTCTGTCACACAAGTCTTGCAAGAAATGGTTGTTGTGCCTTGGCTCTCCATGGGCAATTATTTGAGCATCTCGAGAGGACGGCGGTGGTTGAATATAAAATACTGTACATTATGCTGACATGCAGGGAAGATCTAACTCTATTAACTTTAACTACACTCTGATCACTTTAACATGTCATAAAATTGCCATCTCTCCATCTTGAATGCTGAGCTATAACAAGAGACTAATACTAGAATGTGGTCTTAGTCACAAAGAATTTCTACCAAAAAGATGTAAAACTGTAGTATAAAATAAACTGCATAAGGAAGAAAACTTATAATGAATGAATTATAAGCATAAAACTGCCATCTCACCATCTTAAATGCTGAACTATAAGTAACTAACCCCAGAATACAGCATGTTGGGAGGTAATGAAGAAGTGTTATGAAAATAATGCAGGACTGCAGCACTGTCCTATTCTGCCACCACATTGCAAGAAATAGGTTGCAAAAGAACAGCAATCTCTGCCAAGTTAAAGTGAATGACCCAGGCAATGAAATATCCATATTGTAAACTAGCCTTGTGGTCTAGTGGCAGAGCTCAGAAAGGGCTGTGGTTTACATGCTATATTATAAGTCAAGAACAGCTCAGTTTTCTTGTGTATGCATGGTAGTTGTAAATGAATAAATGGTGCAGGGCTGACACTGATAATGGTGACTGAGCCATTCCCACTGCACATGAGAAATTGCCCGGCAAACTGGAAAAGAAGCATTATATATAGGGACAACCCTGTATTTTCAGAGATGAGAGATGCAGAGAAGTGGTTGAACTTTGTAACTGTCACACTCACACCCACATCAGCATACTGAGCACTCTTATCAGTGTATATCCTGCATCATATATTAACTTCCCACCTCCATTGCTACATCCACACCCACACCGGCACAAAGAGCCATCCCTGCAACACACAAAATGCCATCAGGCGAGTTGCTTGTGCAGTGTTATTTACAAACCAACTTATATTTAAAAACACTAAGAGCATTTGTATCTGTTTTAAGGATAATATTTTAACTGCTTCCAATATGTCTTCCAGTGTCTTTTGTAATTTTATATGTGCCTTTCCTGACACAGCCTTTTATGATATATATTTTTTGGTGGCATGTAGAGTTACGAAATATTTCGGTGGGAAAATCAATGTAATGCCGTCCTCTCTCTCTCTCTCTCTCTCTCTCTCTCTCTTTCTCTCTCTCTCTCTCTCTTTCTCTCTCTCTCTCTCTCTCTCTCTACTTTTTAAAAACACATATATATAATTATGAGGTTTAAAACCAATACAGTATACTGTAATATCTCCCTCTCTCTGTCTCTCTCTCTCTCTCTCACCAGACTATGCATTTCCTCTCGTACAAAAATAATATATGAAATGTAATATATTAATAAAGAATGATATTGTTATTTTTCCCCTTCTTAAAAAATCTGTAACATAGTTATTTTGGTTTTTGAAAATAAATATGCACAAAATTTAGTTTTATTTATCACCCTTAACTATAGTAAGTCTGTTTTCATCTGATGTAACTGGGCCACTCCTATAAATTGAGTACTAAGTCATGGTTAGTGGTAGGTGGTGGTAACCATCATCCACTCACTTGATGTAGTGCTGCCTACTTCTCCATTAGGTGAGTCTGCACTAAGTGACAAGCTTAATGATTTCCTGTAGGCCCAGGAAACCATTTCCAATGCTGGGTGGTAACCATATAACTAAACAGTGGGGTGATGTGGAGCCTAGCACACTCCCCTGTTAACTGGGTGGAGAGATGCAAATGTGGCATCCATCCAGTGATAAAATTTCCACACTCTTCCTCTGCATGAGCTGTCAACGGCACATATCAACAGCTTCAAACAGTGCTGGGCTCATGAATGGTATAAATCATAATATATACTGTAAGTAGGGCAACATCTCCCTGTAGACAGAGGAACAGCTAAATTCATCACCTTGGTAAGGTCTCATTACCTTTTATGGGCATCTATTAACTGGTACTTAAGGTAAATACTTATGATACATAATTAAGGCAAATATGCTGAGATCTGTCAACCCTGCCCCTTTAATGCACATTCTGACTGCTTAATAGTGAACAATGGTGTGTTAACCAAAATGTGTTCCTGCTCTGATTGACAGAATTTCAAGTAACAACTGGATATGTGGCTGGCTGGCATCCCAGACCATCCATGTGATGCAGACGTTCCAGCAACATCACTCTACCTTCATTAGTGCAGAAGGCTAGAAGCAAAGAATTAGCTGCACCTGGACAGAGTGAAGGCCCACCTCAACTTTACCACTAATGGGTGAGATTCTTCAAAGGTAAGGTAAGGTATCTCCTCATTCTCTTCTTCTCAAGAAGGGCAATAAATTTAATCTTCTAACAAGGGACAAACAAATGTTCAGTTTCTCTGTCACTCTCACTTGTTTTTAAATTTGTTATATCACAGTTTGTTTCATTTGCTCAATATTGATATTCTTTTCTTGGAATTAACTTTTTTTTTCTTGTGGCTACCATCATCCACTCACTTGATGTAGTCCTGCCTACTTCTTCCTTAGCCATTATCATTCTTTTTCTGTGGCTGCCCTCCTCTCTTCCTATTTCTCCCATCTTTCCTGTCACTTCTTATTGCTTTTCTTTCCTTCACAGGTGGCTTTACATTGCGTGACAAGCCAAATGGTTTCCTGTAAGCCAAGAAACCATTTACAATGCTGGGTGGTAACCCTATAACCAAACCATACGTGCTCCCTTCATGTCAACAAGTGGGTTGGTGGAGGGTTAGTGCCCCTCCCCGTAAAACAAATACAGTAACTCAAAGTCAAATGGCCACCCCTTATGGGATTATGGCATCTGGCAATACAGATAGACCTAACCCCAAACCAGTCCAAATATCTGACCTGCTTATGATTGAGTTAGATGTGATAACCGGTGCACCACTGATTATGCCATAGTCTTTTCATCTGACAGAACTGTACCACAGCCACAACTTTAGATGCAGCATTGAAACTAAATGCTGAAGTCCCTCTCTGACTCCCACTTTCTCAAAGAGCTAGGGTGTGCCAGGATGGAGACACGTCTGAATCTCCTTAGTTACTAGGCAGATTCACCCTCCAGTCTGCCCACATTTGGCCATGAACTGGATTTAAAAGGGTCAGCCTAGGATTTCCGTCAGATGAGAACAAACTAACTACCGTAAACTAAAATACATCCGACTGGGGCTACCAAACCTGGCATCATTATTTTCAACTGGAACACATAAATCACATAAATCGACCTTTATTTTTTTTTTCCGCGACCAATAGGCTGCATCTGCTTGCATTCTTCAGCATCTGCAGCGATTCTCATTAAAACACAGCTAATAGACTCATTTAAATAGCCCGGTTTAAAGGGACACCTGCTTTATTTTGTTCCAGTAACGCCGTCTGTCAAGTGACATCGTTTTTTTTATAATTGAATTGGACATTTATTAGTATAATGTGTTTCAAAATCTATCACTGCACTTATTTCATTAATGATCACATTAAAAAGTAATGCATACATCAAAGTAATAAGTTTTAAGTGAAATGTTTATATTATTTTAAAAGCTGTGACAAGTGCCCATAATAATATCCTCCCGGCGGCCATTGCTGTTGACATTTGGGTGGCGCGAAGTTTAAATTTTGGCTTAGAGATGTAACTTTGAATGTCAAAGGTATTATTCATTAAATACGACGATGTATCTTTTTTATTCTATTTCAGATATTCATAGACAATTTTACTCATCCTAGAAGAAACTTTCTGAACCGGAGGGATTATATACAGCCTTCGTTTACTTATCACCCACAGAGACTCTCACAGAAGGTTCCTTGGAAGAAGCCTTAGAGGGCCTGTGGCTACAGTAAATACTGATTGTTTGCTGGCTGCGTGTCGTGTTAATCTGTGCTTTGTAATTATATTTCTGGTCCTGGTTTTTCCAAAATTTGTCTAGCCTAGACGCAAACTTTTCAACTGAGTCAGCACTCACCACCCACTCTGGCAGCTCATTCACCATTAGAGAGCCTTCCTAAGCTGAATAAAATCGTCTTGTAGCAGCAAAAGCAAGTTAAAATAGTCTCTCTCTCTCTCTCTCTCTCTCTCTCTCTCTCTCTCTCTCTCTCTCTCTCTCTCTCTCTCTCTCTCTCTCTCTACCTACCTACCTACCTACCTAGCCTACCTGTCTCTCTACATATCTCTATTCGCCATCCGGGTTGTTCCTCTGGTTTGTTCCTCCCCTACTATATATATATGTGTGTGTGTGTGTGTGTGTGTGTGTGTGTGTAAAACCATCATTAACCCCTTTAACACCACCACCAGGATTATCTCCATAGTTGAATAAAATTATCTGTACTCTCTTCACTCTAACTAGGAGTAAAATTGCCTTCTCTCGATCAATATTGACACTATAATGTGGTGCTAGTAATGACAAGGTGCTTTGGAAAGGATGTAGAGTTGTAGTTTTGTCTTTTTTTACCACCGAACTACGGGATATAAGGTACAAAAGGACGGAAGTCTGGACCAAGTTGAGGTAACAAGAGCATTACAATGAGGGAGCTGAAGATTAATTACACGGTGTAGGCATCACGGTATCACATATTAAAAGGGCCCGCCAACCTCAACCATGTTGTCACTGGCTGGAAGTGTTCCGAATTAAACACTTTCTTTGCTAGATATGCATCTCTTTAGTAGTAGTTTAAAACATTTTTAATTGAAATATTTATTATTGTAAAAGGTACAGGCGGTGGGTCTTGCCACACACCTGATTCGGACAATGCAGTTTTACAATTACTTATAAAGTAGAAAGATTTCTAATTATTTTTGCAAATTCTTAGCGCCACTACAGAGACTTTAGCCTTTGTAGTCGCTCTTTTTATTATTTATAAGTATTCTAGCACCTATTTCAACACGTTTTACAGTATGTGAATTCATATATTCTGGCATTTTTTACAAAGTTTCGGTGACTTTCCAAAACTTGTAGCCTATTTTTGTAGTTATTATTCATAGAATGTTACCTGAGCATTTAAGTGATTTAAAAAGGCAAGTTTAGCAGTACTTGTGAGTTTGAATATGGCAACGCTGTATCATCCGTTTAACAACATGGCTGTATTTTCCGGGTGTAATTGTGGTCTTGCGCATTTTAACCAAAAATTTTTGGACCTGATAGCAGTTTTGGCGACTAGGTAAGTAAGGTCGTTGAAGGGAATTGTGGAGAGGTTGTACTGACTTAATCTGAAGGGAAGAAAAAGTAAGATGGGCAATAGCATGGTGTTAGAGGAAGTGGCCTTTAAGCCGGTTTAAATCCCACGAGTAAAATGCCCCGTAGATCCCATTTAAAGCCCACAGGCCGATGATGTTTGCTGTAAATTATATTCTTGCTGTGGTATTCCTGAACTCTAGGACTCTCACGCCCCTTTGTTGGGTTAGTTTGTTAGTTTATAGTCCTAATACCTTTGGCTACTCTTCACTTGCAGCAAATTTCACATTGTGGCAGAATGACTACTATGGCTCAACGTTTTTCACCTAGCTTAGGACTTCTTGGTTACCCTGCCTATTTTATATTGGCCCAAAATTGCCATCAGGCCATCGTGAATGGTGAATTATAAGAATAGGTAAGCACTGTACAGTAAGTATAGTGTGATGTTAGTCATGAAGTGCATCAAAAAGGATGCAGAGTCATAGCACTTTCTTTTCTTCCTCAGAGCTGCGTGAGAGGAATGAAAATCTTGGCCAAGTTTGTGAAAATGGTGTAGTATCATATTCTACAGCAGTGCTAATCTATTGGTACAGCTCAGGGTAGACATACTACCAGTATCTATTTATCTATATTGCCAGATGCCTCGGTTCTGTAAGGGGTGGCCTCAGACATATTGCCTCTGTGTTGCCCTGTCCCTTGCCATTTCACTGTCCTTCTCCCAGCTCACACACCCCTCTCTCAGATACACTTTAAACAGTAGAAGCACCTTACCAAATCATTTTTTCTTCCTGATAGTCTGGTATAATTTTCTTTTTATTTCTGGGGTGGTAAATAAACATTTCTTGTTAAATCTGTTTTGCTGTTGTTTTTAGCTGTTTCTCACTGTGACAACTTGTTTCATCAGCATAATGGAAGCAACTGTCTTAACCTAACAGTTTATTTACCTAACAACCAAGCTTAACTGTGCTCAATAATTTAATCTAATCTGCACATGGGAATTGGGAAACAAAATCCACCCATGAGTGAGTTTCTTTCATCATGTCAAGACACAGTCATAGTTACGGCTTAAGGAATGTGATGATAAGGTGGGTGGGAGTTTTTCAGCAGGAAGAGGTCATTTACCTCCTGGAAGTCAGAAAAATACAACAAACAAACTGGAGGAATATGAATTGAATTAGTAAGGTCTCTCTGCTGCTAAAAGTAAAGCATACAGTTATCCAGCTTAGCATTCAAAATGGAGAGAGCAATTTTAGGCCAGGTTAGAGTAAAAATGGTATAATTTGGGTATATTAGGTTACATAAGAACAAGAAAACTACAGTTGGCCACTTGTCCCATGCTAGGCCACTCATACAAGAGTGTAACTAAACTATTGGAGTATGACAGGCCATTACTATCCATTTCAGAGGCGGAGTTGCGCTGTTTATCGCAAATATCTCCTAAACGAATCGTTGGATCAGTATGGTATTTCAACACACTACTTTTGACATCCGGGCCTAATTTATGACCCTTAAACCATATTGCTATTTATGTTATGTGAGGAGTTTACTCGTGAAAAATAACAAAGTCGAATAGTCATGTTGACGCATTCGAAGGAAAGTGTTGCCCCCCCAACACCCTCCCAAACTATTCCTTAACTACCCCTACTTCTCCCCCTTCTCGTCCTCGTTATCCCTCCTATTCTCCCCGAGCTCCTCGCCTCCTTCATCACTCTTGTGTCCCTCCCTCATTATCCCAGCACTGTATTATAATGTAAGAATGTTATGTAGTTGTAGACGTATTGATATGATTATTTGCAATGGATGCAAGTCGTATTTCGCGTAGAAAGTACTGTACATCAGGATGATTACGTACATGTAATAGAAGTGTAATGCTGTGTTTTTATGGCGACTTCTCGTCGTAAAAACACGAGCACTGGGACGGGGTCCTTTGGCTAGACCGGATGTAATGCACTAACAAAGGAACAGGGCATAAAAAGAGACAGTACACCAAATCACATCTATTGCTTAAATTCTATTCCTTACAGTGCTACATACACAATATTTGATACACAATAACACAGAGATACAATAATACACTTATAATTGGATCCAATCTACTTTTGCACAGGGCACAGGGCAGTCAGGGATATGGGTGACTATTATTGAGGAGAGTTATCACTTCACTGCGATGGTCAATCGAGAACACTGGTCGTGTCACTGATGGATAATAATAAATGGAGGAGTCTCACTTATATTCACTGTGATTGGGAGTCTGTAGGAGGATATGATACTATAACAAAGGTAGGGTGCGTGTGGGCGACATCCGACACCATCACCTAGTCGCAGGGAAGCACTTCACTAGCCTTCCGGTTCGCTCACACACCTACCTTTGACTCCACAGAAAACGCCCCGCTTCCTTTCTGAGAGGGGGAACTGAACTGTCTAATGGTCCAGCACGACTTACCCTGATATCACTGTTTAACATAACTTTTATTGACACCTGTCACTGCCACTGTGCATTGGATCACTGTCACTGTATTAGGGGTCGCTGTCACTTTCACTGTTCTACCCGTGTTTTCTTTGGTGAGTTGGGTCACTAGCACTTACTGTCAGGGAGGCTCTGCTTGTTTAGGCCTCGGCCTGGCTCCTTCCTAGGGCCGTTGGTGGGGTGCAAGGGGACCTCGTAGGTCGGAGGGCTTGACCTGATCGGGGGGGCCTCGGGACTAGGACCGAACAGGCGGAGGATTCGGGCCTGCTTCTTCTTCTGCCGGGGCGTGAGGGAGCCTAGGTCGCCGTCTGTCGGGGACCGTGGTGGAAGGCCTGGGGCGTCCGGGGTCTGCAGGTGCTCAGGGGAGAGGCGCCGTCAGGGCTGGGCTGCGCAGCGACTGTAGGGCTCCAACAGTGCTAAGGAGCGTCCGGGTGTGGCGGTAACTCCGCAATCGGGCCTTGCCACCACTCTAACGCCTCCGCTTGGCCAAGAAACCTGGATGGCGACGAAGAGCTCCCCGGAGGAAAGAGGCTTGAGGGAGACTCACGGCTCTTCGTGGTTCCCTGAGTGTGTTCATTGGGCTGAGGTGGGGGCTCCACTTCCCCTAGTATGGACTTTGGCTGGTGCCGTGAACTTGTCCGGCGTGCGAGGGACACCAGTAGGGTGATCGGGGTCGCCCTTTCGCCGAGGAGCAGCGGCCGTCCAGCGTGGTGTTCCTCCCGCAGTAGGGAACAAGCCGGAGTGAGGGGCGTGAGGACCGCACTCTCTCCAGTACGGACAGATCCTACACGTCAGGGAATTCTCCACCCTGGTACGTGCCCCAGTCGTAACTGAGTGTCCGCCCGTACGGGAAACGACTACAGCGGAGAAACGGGATCACCCGTCTGCTCCGGCGAGAGGCCGGCCCCGAGTGGCGAGCTTCCGTACTGGGTGGCGCTACCGAAGTACGGTAGCAGGGTCTATCTACCCTGGACCGTATTCTGGCCGTAGCCAAGGTACAACTGGAGAGGGATGCACACAGGCAACTCTCTCTCCTCAGCGTGTTTAAGGCCGCAGACCTGGGGTCACCTTCCCCTTTACACTTTGTCAGGCCGTAGCCTGTGTCTCTCTTTAAGGCCGTAGCCTTGGGCCTCTTCCTGCCCTTGGGCCACCTCTTCCTGCCCTAGAGGTGTAGCAAGACCGTCAAGACGGTGTTACTTTGGGACTGACCTCTTTTCAG
This sequence comes from Coenobita brevimanus, assembly GCF_032717465.1. Taxonomy (NCBI): domain Eukaryota; kingdom Metazoa; phylum Arthropoda; class Malacostraca; order Decapoda; family Coenobitidae; genus Coenobita; species Coenobita brevimanus. The sequence goes on from NC_136970.1 coordinate 334,369, forward strand.
TCCCACCCCTGGTCTGGCCGGTCACTACCCCGCCCGCACAGTAGTTCAGGTTGTCTTGAACGCCTGGGGTTGGGGCACTATAAGAGAATAGGGGCTCAGGGTCGGGATGTCCCGATGACCCTCTTGCCCGAGGTCACTACAGCCTCACCTGTGTGTCTTCCTGGGGTGGTGGTGGGGGTGGCGGCACCCGGCGGTGGTGGGGGGGGTGGTGTGGTGGGAGGTCCTGTGGCGGTCTCGGCGGGCATTTTACCACCCTCCGCGTCTTTGAAGTCACGGCCCCGTGACTGGAGGTGGTAGGTAGTAGTGGAGGTGGCTGTCTGGTAGGCCGGGGTCAGGAGTTGGGTGAAGTTGACCCAGTGTGTGGTGAATTGGTTGGGCTCCTGGTGGGGGCAGAGCGTGAAGTGGAGGGAGGACGGCTGGGTGGTCCGGCGTAGGAGGCATAGCAGGTGGTGGGTGCCTCTGATTCTGGTTGGCGGGTGGTTGTGAGGTTGCCATCGGACCCTGGTTATCTTCATCTCGGGGAATGGTGCCTGGTGGGGAGATGAGATTTGAATGCTGGAGAGTGATGGGAGGGTGGTGCTTTTATTTGGGCTAATGTGGTGGGAGGAGCGTTGTACTTTGGGGGAATTGGGAGTTAGGAAAGTTCCAACGGAAATGCTTGGTGGAGGGAGTAGGGTTAGGGGGGTGTTTTTGGGGGAGGGTGGTGATGGTGGATTCTGGGATAAGTGGGTGTTGGGTGGGGGTGTCGGGTGTATCTCGCGGTGGGCGTGAGAGTCGTCCCGATCTGGTGGTGGTAGTGGTTATGGTGGGTGTGGGTGGTGAGGCTGGTTGATTGCGTGGAGGCGGTGAGGGTGTACGGTGGTGAGGTGGGTGGATGGGTGGTGGTGTGGTGTGACGTGTATAATGGGAGTGGTCCTGTGGGAGGTCGGTGGTGGGTGTGGGGTTGGGGTGAATCTTGGTGGGGGTGGGCAGCTGTGGTGGCGAGGGTGGCCTGGGTGGGGTGGATGGGGGGGTGGCGGGTGGATGGGTGTTTGGTGGGGAAGTGGCTGGTTGCGAAGTAGGTGTGGTGGGAGGCGGTTGGGGTGATGGTGTGCTTGGTGGAGAGCCGGTAGGCGGAGAGTGTGAGGAGGGGGGGAAGGAGTAGTAGTAGGAGTTTGGGGGGTGAAGTTGAGGAAGGTCAGGGCGGCCAGGTGTGCGGGCCTGGGTGGAGGTAGGCTTAGTGCGGGGGTGGGCGGTGTCGAGTGGGTTGAAGGGACGCACGTGGCGGTTTCTGTATGTGCGGTGTTGCCCTTGTTGATCCACGATGACTTGATAAGCATTCGGCACCCGCACGATTTTGTATGGGCCATGGAATCGGGGGGCGGTCTTAGGTGGGGTAGGGAGATTTGCAACCATGACAGATTGGCCAGGTATGTATGGGTTGGAGTGGGTTGTGTCCGGTGCTAGTTCCTGCTTTGAGTGTAGGTGGTGGAGGCGGCGTTTGAGGTGGTGGAGAGGGTCGGTGCTGGAGGGTGGAGTGGGCGGTTGTAGGTGGTGGCGGAGGGGGTAGGAGTAGGGGTGGTTCCCGAACACTCTCTCGTGCGGGGTTATTCCATCTTCCTTGGGCACGTGTTTAACCCCCATTGCACGATCTTAACGTGTGCCGGGCCAGTCTTCATTGCCTGTTTGCGTAATGCGCGTGCGGACTTGGTTCATGAGGAGCGGTGGCTTCTCTCGCATACGCTGTTGCCTTGGGGCCAGTAGGAGATGAGTGGGAGATGCTGTATCCAAAGATGTTGGCCAGTTCTTCCTATATTTTTCCCGTAAATTCAGGGGCATTGTCCGAATGGATGGCCTGGGGAATCCTGAAATAAGGGAAGACATGTCGGGTGAGGGGCGTCGGCGATTGACGGTGCTGTGTGGTCCTTGGCTGGGCAGGCGATGATAAATTTAGAGTACACATCCACAAAGGTAATTATGTACTTGTAGCCGGACTTTGGTGTGAGGGGGCCGACGATGTCTAGGGAGAGAAGTTGCCACGGTTTTTGATAACTGTGACTTTTCCTGTAGGGCCTGGTGTTCGGGTGATATCTTTGCCAGTGCGCATGCTCGGCATGATTGTATGATTTTCTTTGCGATGGTAGATGGGCTGGGAGTCCAGTACATATCGATTGAATATTTGCAGTAACTTTTTAGTTCCTAGGTGGATGCCATTTGTGGGCATGGAGGTGGAGCATGGTGTCGTGGGCCGTGGCTGGGCTGAGGACAATGTGTCCGTTTGTGTCAAAAAGATGTTAGCTTCATGCGGGTGTAGTTTGTTAAATGGTCTGTGGAATCCAAGAGGGGCGTTGTTTGTCAAACCACATTTTAACCAGGTCGAGTTCTTTTTTGATGGTGTTGATTGGGAGGCGGGATAGGGCATCAGCGTTGGTGTGCAGCTTGCCTGGTCGGTGTATGCAATTTCGAAGTCGTATTCTTCGAGGGTTTCCCGCTTAGTGTATTAGTTGGGCGTTATTTGTGTTTGACTGTCGTAGCCATTGTAAGGATTGATGATCGGTGATGACTAGTACGTGGGTGCCCTTGCGATGTAGGATTTGAAGTACTCGAGGGACCAGATGATCCCTAGGCACTCGCGTTTTGTGGCCGCATAGTTCCGCTCTGCCGTGTTAAGGGTGCGACTGGCACAGGCGATGATGTGTTCCTTGCCATTTTGTACCTGGGCAAGGACAGCTCCTATGGCGATGAGGGACACATCGGTATAGAGGCGGAAGGAAGATTGTAGTCTGGGAATGCGACTACTGGCGAGGTGGTTAGTTTTGCTTTGAGGGTGGTGAAGGCTGTTTGTCTTGTCCCCGTCCATAGAAAGGGTTCGCCCTTTTTGTTAGTTCGTGGAGGGGTTTTGCGATGTCCGCGAAGATCCTTTGACGAATCGCCTGTAATATGATGTCAACCCCAGAAATGCTCTGACTTCGTGCACGTCGCGGGGGAGTGGGATGTCTGCGATGGCTCGAAGTTTCTCTGGGTCTGGTGAGATGCCCTCTGCATTAATTAGATGTCCTAAGAAGGAAACTGATCTCTCTGCTAACACACATTTCGTAGGTTTCAATTTAAGTCCTGCTTGGCGTATGCGGTGGAACACTTGCTTGAGGCGGTGAAGGTGGTCGGCCCATGTACGACTGAAAACAATGATGTCGTCGAGATATGCTAAGCAAGTCTCCCAGGTAAGACCGCTAAGGACTGACTCCATTAAACGGGAGAATGTGGCAGGAGCGTTGCAGAGTCCGAAAGGGAGGACATTGAACTCGTAATGTTTGCCGTTGGATGTGGAGAAGGCGGTTTTGTGTTTGTCGTCGGGATGCACAGGGACCTGCCAGTACCCTGACTGTAGATCCAAGGTGGAAAACCATGTTGTGACATCATTTACTCGGCGGTAATCAATGCAAAAGCGCATTGTCCCGTCCTTTTTTGTAACAAGTACCACCGGAGAGGACCATGGGCTAGTAGAGTTGGAGATTACACCGGCATCTAGCATGTCCTGGACCTGCCGGTCTTCTTCTTCTCGTTGCTTAGGATTTTTCCGTCGTGATGGTTGGCGAATTGGAGGTCCTGTTGTATGTATCTCATGGCTGAGATAGGTGGTATGGCCAAGGTCGGTCGGGCCTGAGGAGAATAAATCTTGGAAATCCAGGAGGAGTTGTCGGAGGCTGTTGGTTTGGGCTGGGGATAGGTGTGCTGGTAGGGTGGGTAGGGTGGTGGGTCTGGGGGCGGTGTTTGGCATGGTTCGGCTTCTTCAGTGTAGCGATGATGAGTCCTCTTTGGTAGAGTTAGTGGTGTGGTAGCGAGGTTGGCGCTTGGATTTCTTGGGCATGTGGGGGAAGGAAGGTAGGGCTTACTAGACAGGAGGAAAGTGGTCAGGTGGGGATGGATGGTGAGAAGAGGACGGAGGTATGGGAAGGTTTGTTAAGTTTTACCCAAGCTTCATGATGTGGTGGAATTGTGATAGAGGAGGCGACAGTGGCCGGAAAAGATGGGGAGGGATGTAGATGATGAGTGGTTGGTGGTGGGGATGGGAGTCTGAGTGGTGTGAGGGGCTGGAGTGGGTGTAGATTGTATTTGTGGTATGGGACAGGTGAGTGTCTGGTGGTAGTGTGTGGGGGTGTGAGTTTTTGGCGAGAGCCTTCGTTGTTGTTGTTTCTTTTTTTTCTTCCTTAGTTCTCACTGCTGGTTGGTTGTGGTGGGCTGGATGGAAGTGGAGGCGGCGTTAGGTGGCAGTCAATGGTGGCATGTAATTTCTGTAGGAGGTCAGCCCTAAATATCCATCGTATTGACTGCATGTTGAGTCGAATATGATAAATGGGTGTCTAGTGGATATTTGCTGATGGGTGTGGAGTTTGGAGGGCCCGAGTTTCCCCACGGATAGGCAGGGGGCCGTCCCTGCGTCGACAAGGTTGGCTGAGGTGGGGAGGAGGGGGCTGAATGCACCCATGTGGCGGGTGTAGAAGTGGGAGTAGAGGCACGATCTGGCTGCTCCCGTATCCACTAGTAGACGTGCCTTGACCCCGTTTAGCCAGATTTTGTCGTAAACAGGGGGTTTGTAGTTGTGTGAGTTGGCCCCCGCCACCGTGGGGAGGTGCGGGGGCAAGGGCCTAAAAATCCATTTGCTGTGGAGTGGTGTTCTCTTGGTTTGTCAGTCGTCTGTTCCCGAGAGGGTGTGCGTTGGTGTGTCATCTTCCTGGGCATCGTCGTCTAAGGAGGATGCTTTCTTGCGCCCATGTGGAAAACCTCTGCGCCTGCTAGCTTTGGAGCTGTTCCCTAATGTCGTGGAGAGGGCAGGTGCGGCTGCAAGCCGTGAATTCCCAGGGGTTAATGGTGATGAGGTTTCCTTGTTCCCTCGGGTTGAGCGCTTCTTTTGGGGGCAAGCTCTAGGGACTGTGGGCGCTCAGTAGCTGGCTGATGTGGCGGCAGTTTAGGTTTGGAAGGGGTTGTTGCCTTGTAGGAAAACGTGTCACCGCGTGGAGTGGCTGTGGTGTGGGGCGGGCGGCGAGCAGACGTCGGACGAGTTGTAGGTCATTTTCCATGTCCCCTGAGGGGGTCGTAGATTGAGAAATGCTCCCTGACTACGCCAGGGGAGGATTCTCAACAGTGCGTTGAATGTATGGATATCCCGGGCATTGGGTGGTGCCTCGGAGTGGCGGCGCTGACGAGGCGCTCTAGCCTGGGTGAATGTGTCATCCAGGGTTCCAAATGCCGTAGGTGAGGGCGTCGAGTTGAGAAAGAGCGACAACTTCGGCCTATGGATGGCGTGAAAGCCTGTCTCACTATTTGTGAGAATTGGTCCCATGACAGTTCTGGGACGACTTTTGGTGCGACACTAGTGATTATTTTACCCAAGTTAGGTAGAGTGACAGCGATCTTTTCTCTGTCCCGAGTCAAACCCTATGTCTAGGAGGGTTTGACCATGTCCAAATATATGTTTATGTCACACTGGTCCGGGTTGAACCTCGGCAATTGGATGTGCGGTTTAGCTGCCATTGTAAGTTCCCTTTCCGCGTTCCTCCGTGCGTTACTCGGATCTAGGACCACCGCTTGCCACCAGTGTAATGCTGTGTTTTTATGGCGACTTCTCGTCGTAAAAACACGAGCACTGGGACGAAGATCCTTTAGCTAGACCGGATGTAATGCACTAACAAAGGAACAGGGCATAAAAAGAGACAGTACACCAAATCGCATCTATGTTACTTAAATTCTATTCCTTACAGTGCTACATACACAATATTTGATACACAATAACACAGAATACAATAATACACTTATAATTGGATCCAATCTACTTTTGCACAGGGGCACAGAGCCAGTCAGGGATATGGGTGACTATTATTGAGGAGAGTTATCACTTCACTGCGATGGTCAATCGAGAACACTGGTCGTGTCACTGATGGATAATAATAAATGGAGGAGAGGTCTTCTCACTTATATTCACTGTGATTGGGAGTCTGTGGGGGATATGATACTATAACAAGGTAGGGTGCGTGTGGCGACATCCGGACACCATCACCTAAATCATAGCAGGGAAGCACTTCACTAGCCTTCCGGTTCTGCTCACACACCTACCTTTGACTCCACAGAAAACGCCCGCTTCCTTTCTGAGAGGGGGAACTGAACTGTCTAATGGTCCAGCACGACTTACCCTGATATCACTGTTTAACATAACTTTTATTTGTCACTGCCACTGTGCATTGGATCACTGTCACTGTATTGGGGGTCGCTGTCACTTTCACTGTTCTACCCGTGTTTCTTTGGTAGTTGGGTCACTAGCACTTACTGTCAGGGAGGCTCTCATGTTTAGGGCCTCGGCCTGAGAGGCGGCTCCTTCCTAGGGCCGCGTTGGTGAAAGTGCAAGGGACCTCGTAGTCCGGAGGAGCTGACCTGATCGGGGGCCTCGGGACTAGGACCGAACAGGCGGAGGATTCGGGCCTGCTTCTTCTTCTGCCGGGCGTGAGGGAGCCTAGGGTCGCCGTCGTCGGGGACCGTGGTGGAAGGCCTGGGCGTCCGGGGTCTGCAGGTGCTCAGGGGGAGAGGCGCCGTCCAGGGCTGGAGCTACGGCAGCGACTCCTGTAGGGCTCCAACAGTGCTAAGGCGAGCGTCCGGGTGTGGCGGTAACTCCGCAATCGGGCCTTGCCACCACTCCTAACGCCTCCGCTTGGCCAAGAAACCTGGATGGCGACGAAGGGAGCTCCCCGGAGGGAAAGAGGCTTGAGGAGACTCACGCTCTCGTGGTTCCCTGAGTGTGTTCATTGGGCTGAGGTGGGGCTCCACTTCCCCTAGTATGGACTTTGGCTGGTGCCGTGAACTTGTCCGGCGCGTGCGAGGGACACCAGTAGGGTGATCGGGGTCGCCTTCGCCGAGCAAGCGGCCGTCAGCGTGGTGTTCCTCCCGCAGTAGGGAACAAGCCGGAGTGAGGGGACTTGAGGAACTGCACTCTCTCCAATACGGACAGATCCTACCGTCAGGGAATTCTCCACCCTGGTACGTGCCCCAGTCGTAACTGAGTGTCCGCCCGCACGTCTGAGAAGCGACTAGCGGAGAAACGGGATCACCCGTCTGCTCCGGCGAGACGGCCCGAGTCGCCGCTTCCGTAATTGGGTGGCGCTACACGTACGCAGTAGCAGGGTCTATCTACCCTGGACCGTATTCTGGCCGTAGCCAAGGTACAACTGAGAGGGATGCACACAGGCAACTCTCTTCCTCCTCAGCGTGTTAAGGCCGGAGCCTGGGGTCACCTTCCCCTTTACACACTTTGTCAGGCCGTAGCCTGTGTCTATCTCTCTTTTAAGGCCGTAGCCTTGGGCCTCTTCCTGCCCTTGGGCCTCTTCCTGCCCTAGAGGGTGTAGCAAGACCGTCAAGACGGTGTTACTTGGGACTGACCTCTTTTCAGTCCCACCCCTGGTCTGACGGTCACTACCCCGCCCGCACAGTAGTTCAGGTTGTCTGAACGCCTGGGGTTGGGGCACTTGCGAGGAATAGGGGCTCAGGGTCGGGATGTCCCGATGACCCTCTTGCCCGAGGTCACTAACCTCACCTGTGTGTCTTCCTGGGGTGGTGGTGGGGTGGCGGCTCGGCGGTGGTGTGGGGGGTGGTGAGGTGGGAGGTCCTGTGGCGGTCTCGGCGGGCATTTTAAGAAGCTATGCCTATATGTTTGCAGTGTTTATGGTCAACCATTGAAATTAACGAACTACAAATTGTATCACTTGTTGCCTGAACGTTCTCGGAGAAGTTATTACTATTATTACAATTCTGTGTATTCATCCAAAAATGTCAACATGGTCCAGTTGATATATATTGTTTTACCTGTCTCTATTTGTATTATTACAAAATTATAAACTCCAATGCTATATTGTATATGATGCGTAATATTCATTAATATATACATACATACATCGTCATTTTATTGTAAATACTATTACATACATATTATGTATGCAATTAGAATGAGAAAAGAAAACGGAAGTGCAAAGATGGGAGAGGGATGGTGTGACTGGGAGTGAAGAGGGAAACGCAGGGAGGGTGAACGCGATATTAGGGGTAGGGAAGGAATGGTCAGAGGGTTGTTCAGGGTGTTAGTGGAGGAGCTACCCACAGGTCGCACTCGTCCGATTTTGTATAACACCTTAGATTTGATGACTGGATTAGGCTTAATATCCTTCAGTAAACTCCTAATGTAACATATGTAGCAGTATGGTTTAAGGGTCATAAATTAGGCCCGGATGTCAAAAGTACTGTGTTGAAATATCATACTGATCCAACGATTCGCTTAGGAGATATTTGCGAAAAACAGCGCAACTCCGCCTCTGAAATGGATAGTAGGTTATTAAAAAAAAATTCATGCTCACCAAACCCCCCAGCCATTTTTTCTTAATTTCAGTGTACTGTATTTTCAATATTTTTTAAAGTGTATTTAATGGTTCTTGGTATATATTAAGGAGACTTTTAGCCACCATATTTTGTATTTTTTCAATTAGTGTATCTCTTCAGTTTTTCAGTGCATTTCTTTTGTATTTCAGTGTATTTTCAGTGCATTTCAGTATATTTTCAATGTGTGGATAGGTTAAAAAAAAAAATTATACCTGAATGGCTTGTGAACGCTGTGTACCTACCAGGGAAGTCAGTCACAAGAGACTTGAGGAGTTTATGGTACATAGATAGTATGGTCATGTGGGCAGAGTGGATGTATATAGAGAGGTGAAAAGGGATTATAGAGTGAGTGAGTTTATACGTGGAAGGAGGCATGGTAGGCCAAGAAGAATGTGGATGGCTATGGTAAATGAGTGTGTGAGGAAGCATGGTAAGTAATGGCTGTAATGAGCTTAAGAAATTGGCAGGGGATTGAGTTGGGTGAATTAATTATGCATGGAGGAGTACTTTGCATGGGCTTTGCATCCCCTTTTTTTTTCATATTTGTTATTAGTATTATGTTTGGGGGAGGCTGGGTAATGGATTGCCTGTTTTCAGATTTTGAGGCTTGAAAAATGAGTGGAGAGTGTCTGGCCCATTTCAGTGGACTTGTAGCTGTTTAGTTTCTCCTTGTATTGTTTTTCTTTGCTCTGATTTACCTCTCCCTAGATGGAAAAAAGGCATGATGATGATGATGATGATCCATTTCACTGGGCACGATGATTTTTCTTGTTCTGTTTTGTTTTTTCTATCATTTTAGTTGCTGGATCTTGCCTCACATGTTCTAGATGGAAGTATGGGTTGAAGTGATTGTATGGTCATATGGAGGGAATAGATGTAAATGCGGTGGTGGTGGTGGTGGCTGCAACCCCAGATTCATCTTGATGTAACATCCAGTGAACTGACTGCAGAAAATTGGCCATTTCAGCTGGGCATTGCTAAAGATCTTGTATCAGGTTGTGTTGCAGGATTTTCTGTGTAGTGATATTGTGGTGCATGAGGTAAATGTGGGCATAGTGTATTGTTTGTGAGCTGCATTTTGTATTGGCAGTGAAAACAGCAAAGGGTGATGGTCATATTGTTGTACTCATGTCTCTGTGGGTAGGGTACAGTAATTTCTGATGGGTGGATGTCTGGAGGTTGTTCAAGAAGGATAATGCTTGGCTGGAGGTTTTGGATGACTGTAGTGGCTGTGTTTGTGAAATGCTGTGTTGGATGGAGGAGGACAAGCATTGTTGAGGCACTCAGGGCTACCCAGGCCACACCTTTGTCTGTGGCACTGGGCTTAAAGTTCACTCCATGACATTAGAGGAGGAATCATGGTGTTGTCATGCACTGACTTATTCCATGCTCAGTACCGTACCCTCTTTCTTGTCACTCCTTTCAAGTATCTGACTCAGGCTCTCTCCTATACTGAAGTGACCAGGGGGACACTTAAGATAGCTGTAGAAAAATAACCTGGGTCAGTTTTCTGTAAGCATAGAAAGTAACCTGGGTGAGTTTCCTGTAGGTATGGAAAAGCAGTCCAGGCCCGTTTACTAGATAGAAAAGTGACCTGGGTTAGTGGTTGGTTGGTGGTGGTGGTGGTGATGGTGGTGGTGGTAATGGTGGTAGTTTGTGTTGGTGGTATATAATGGTGGTGGTTGTTGGTGGTGGTGGTGGTGGTAACGATGGTGATAATGATGGTAGTTTGTGATGGTGGTGTTAATGATGGTAGGTGGTGGTGGTAATGGTGGTGCTAATGGTGGTAGTTTGTGGTGGTGGTGGTGGTGGTGGTAATGATGGTAGTTTGTTGTTGTGGTGGTGGTGGTAATGGTGGTGGTTTGTGGTGGTGGTGATGGTAATGGTGGTGCTAATGGTGGTAGTTTGTGGTGGTGGTGGTGGTGGTGGTGGTAATGGTGGTAGTTTGTGGTGGTGGTGGTGGTAATGGTGATGCTAATGATGGTAGTTTGTGGTGGTTGTGGTAGTTGGTGGTCCTGGCTGAGGTGGTGGGTAGTAATGTAGTGGTAGTTGGGGTGGTGGATGGTGGTACTGTGTGGTTGTTGAGATCGAAAAAAGGAAAAATGTGTAATCATCATCATCATCATCATATACATAATCTTTGTGTAGGAGCTCTAAAATATATGTCGTAGAAAGCCCCAGGCGATGGAAGAACGAGGGGTGGGGGGGTAAGGGCTGGAGAGGAGGAGGGTTGAGGGAGGAGGGATGGTGGGGGTGGAGGAAGTCTGCTTTTCAGGGAGGAGGAAGTGGGTGGAAGAAGGAAGGCAAGTGGTAGGAGGAGGAGAAAGTAAAGGAAATGGAAGAAATTGAAGGGGAGAGAGAGAGAGAGAGAGAGAGAGAGAGAAGGGACTGGAGGGAGGGAGAGAGATGGTGGAAACTGCTTCTGAGCGGAGGGAGGGAGGAAACTGGTTTGGGGGTGGGGGAGGGGAAGTGGAGGGGAAGGGTGGGGGAAGGAGAGGGGGAAGGGTGGGGGAAGGAGAGGGGGAGGGGTGGGTGAAGGGGAGGGGGAGAGGTGGGGGATACGAGGAGGTGGGGGAGGGGAAGGGGGGGAACTTGCCGGCTTTTGGTCAGAGTTGCCCAAGCACTAACTGGGGTAGGATCTCACCACTCCTTGGTAAGCTGTTTTTCCCATTCCTCCATCTAATGGCTTGTATGCTGCAGTTAATGATTTTTGTTTGTATTGTAAATACTCCTGAGTGTTTCTAAAGCTTACTTAGAAAATTGTAATGACTGAAGATAGAAGGAAAACAGCTCTATGTGATCTGTGTTGGGCTTGGAGGAGGGTGTGTGTGTGGAGTTTGGGGTCTTCTTTAGGTTAGGTGTGGAGTCCAGGTTTTGGGTGTGTAGTTTTGGTTCTCAGTATGTTTATGGATTTGTGGTTGATGTTTTTTATGGAGTTTTAATGTGATGGTTTATGAGGATTCTCTTTGTTTCAGGTGTGAGATGAGAGAGGACAGTGTGAAGGCCGAGATCAATTACAGGAATTTATTTGTGCACACCTCTTCAGAGATCAAGGCATTTTGCTGTTGAGGGCTAGTGCCACCACCACAGCCACCAAAACTACCACTACCACCACCACAGCCACCAAAACTACCACTACCACCACCACAGCCACCAAAACTACCACTACCACCACCACAGCCACCAAAACTACCACTACCACCACCACAGCCACCAAAACTACCACTACCACCACCACTACTAGCACAACCACTTACCACAGTTCTCTGCTGTCGTTGGAGGGGACATTTAACTGGAAACTGATTTGGTGAGTATGCCAAATCCTCTTCAGTCCACTTTTTTTTGTGCTTGCTCCTTCCATATGATTTTATTTAGCTTAAGTGAGGCATTTCAGGAGGGGTTCGGTACATTAACTTTCACAGCTGAATTCAAAAAACAAATTTGACTTTCTCATCCGAGTCATCCAAAACCCCCATTTTAGTTGTTTGATGGCCCAGTGTAGTTAGATTTGGTGTACTTTTGACTAGTAACCAAGGACTCATTCCTATTTCATAACTAAGGCTCGTCAGATTTCATGCAACATTTTTGTTAAGACCCCTAGCCCTTTTTCAGTCAGTCGATGGTTGTCAGAGTGGGAGTGTAAATTTGACTCTAGGTCTTTCACATTAACTTGGCCTTTTTTTTTTCTTTTTTTTCATGTAGGTCATTGACTGAAAAACAAGATGGCACTACATTTATTCCATAGCACTTCATGACTAGCCTCGTATTCTGGTATTAAAGTACCAGTATTACAACTTTGCATTCAAGATGAAGATGGCAATTTTAGGCCAAGGTAGAGCAATACAGTAACTAGGGATTCATTCCTAACTCCTAGCTAAGGCTCGTAAAAATCCATGCAACCAAAACTTATGGGTTTTGGATTACCATTGTCCAAAAAAACAACTCTTGGAACAAGAATGTGTAGCTGTTACTATTATCCTGTAATAATAATAGTGAATATTTAGGCTAGGGTAATGAAGAGGTACTTGTTTAAAAATGCCTTCCATACTCATTTAACTTGGACCAAAATGCTCTCTCTTTCTTGCATATGGATGTGTAAGGGTAGGATAACACTAGAGTATGATGGTTTATCTATCTATCTGTCTGTCTATCGCCAGACGCCTCAATCCCGTTTGGGGTGGCCACAAACAAATCGCCTCCAAGTCGCTCTGTCCCCTGCCATTTCACTGCCCTGCTCCCAACTCACACCCCCCTCTCATATACATCTCCACCCCATCCCTCCATCTCCTCAGCCTCCCCCTCCCTCTTCCCACCTCCACCTCACTCACATACACTCTCTTCGTCAGTTTTTCACCCTCCATTCTCTCCACATGGCCAAACCACCTCAGTGTGTTCCTCATAACGCTTCCTATCACATCCACACCCACACCACAACGCTCCTTTATATCCTCATTCGTCAGCCTCTCTCTCCATGTGACTCCACAGGCTCCTCTTAAATAACTCATTTCCAATGCTCTCACTCTTGACTTGTGTCCTTCCAACAACGTCCAAGCTTCACTTCCATACGTTAGAGTTGGTATCACAATACTGTCAGATAGTAACTTTTTCACTTCCATGCTCACTTCCCTGTTTCTTATCACTGCTTTCAGAGAACCAGCAACGTTTCTTCCCTGCTGTACTCTTTCAAGCACTTCACCCTCCAAACCTCCATCCTTACTCATCACATGCTTACTCATGGTTTATGCTTTGAATTATTTGGTTTAAAAGTGACTGCCCCCCGGCATGAATACTAAGGTATAACAGAAGCTTAACTAGAATCTGGTGCCATATTCTTTAGGCTTATCTGTCTTGGCCAAAATTTGCCACCTTGGTGCTGAGTAAATAATAAATGCTAGAATATGATAGTCATGAATTGTTGTGGAAAGGATAACTAGCTGAAGCATTATCTTGATCTGCCACTTAACACTGAAATGGGCTGCATAAGACATAATCTAGGCCAAGTTGAGGTGAAAGTTTATCTACTGTGTATTTCTACTGTTTTTGTCCACAGTATATGTAAATAATGTGTTCTGTATTTCTCTTCATTGCAGTGGTGTTCCTATGATGGCCCTGGGCTTGTGTGGATGTGAACAGGTATCAAGATAACCTGGATCCAGAGGACTGCCAGATGTTCTGGCTTGAGGAGTGATGGGATTCTGCCTGGAGGGCTCAAGTGATGGAGTGGACCTGGACTGCTTGGAGAGTGGTGGAAGTCAGTTCAGATAAGTACAGTAGTGTAGTTTGTTTTATCGTTTATAAAGGCTCCAACATGCTTGAGTGCATTGGCCTTGGTTACCTAATGGTACTCTCCATGTTGCTCAGTCTCTGGCAACCCCCCTATTCAGTCTTTATCAGAGATCACACTCTTATCTCGTTGCATTTCTTTTTCAGTCTGCCACTCGCAGCCCTACAACCAGCTTTCAGTTCTCACCTTCCATTCCCAGTTGTAGTGTTCATTTTAACTTGATAACTTCCCATAGCATTTGAAGCTCTTTTGAAGTGTACAGATAATTATGGAAGGTTGAGTTGAGCAAAGACTCTTCCCACATTATAACTAGGGCTTATTGAATTTCTTCTGTCTGTTGCCAGATGCCTTAATTATTAAAGGGTGGCCAGAAACAAAATGCCTTCAAGTCATTGTCCTCTGCCATTTGACTGCCCTCCCTCCAGCTCACACCATCCCTCATCTCCACTCCATCCCCCAATCTCATCCTTGATCTCCCCCTCAGCTTAACTCACACTTCAGTCTCTTGTGCAACCACAATTTACTGATGCAAGTGCCATTTCTGTCCCTTAAAAAGAAACTGGCTATAGTAACCATGGATGCTCATTCCTACCTCATAACTAATAAGCTAATTTTTAGAATCTAAAGTTGGAGTGGTCCAGTTCCATCAGGTGAATAACAAATCACAGGATAGCTAAGCAATAAGAGTAATCTAGTGGTAAGATAATTTTTCTTAAGGTTTAGAACCTGAAATTAATTGGAGGTACAGTTTGTCCACTTTGATCCTGAATTTTGTCCTGGTGTAGCTTATAGCTTAATGGCAGATTGATAGTGCTTTGCCTATACATTTTTGGCATAGTTCTTCTTTGAGTAGCATAAGTGTTAATCTCAGTCTTCAGTTAGTGATGTTAGGGCAAGTTAATAGAGCATACAGTAGACTATTCAGGTAATGCTAGAGAAAGGTTGATTGAAACCTTGAGGCCTAACAGCTGTATCTAGTGTGGATGAGAGCCAAGGGAAAATAAGTTCGTCTATGTAGGTGCAGTCATAGAATTTAAACGTAGTGCATTTCACTGGGAATGTAGGTTGGTTCTCAGTTTTTGTAGGACACTGCTTCATCGCACCCTTGTGTGGGTAAAGAGGCTGACTTGATATTATCTAGGTATAAGTGCTCCCTCTTCTGCATTTTCTCAATTCTTGCTTTCTGGCCCCTGCTGTCTTCCATCAGTAAGTCTGGAGAGATTGGGATGATGGAAAATTAATAGATATTACAAGATAATTCACTTACTATTTGCAATAGTTCAGTTTGAATAGAGAAGTAGCATTACATTGTTTAGGAATAGATGGTTACCCTGCAAATCTTGTGTGCATATATATATATATATATATATATATATATATATATATATATATATATATATATATATATATATATATATATATATATATATTTTTTTTTAACAAGGACCTTACCTAGTTATGTGCATGAGTAAATAACTCAAGGCCCCATGCTCATCTGAATGTGAACATGGTGGACTGCAGATTGAATTTTACCCTTCTGCAGTCCACCATCCTCCTTTTGAGGATAGGTACATACTGCAAGGATTTTAACTGATAGACTTGAGCTGAATGGGTTAGACATACAGTAGTCTTCAGCAGTGTCCTCCATTAAAAGACTTTAGTCATGGGGTAGCACTGTCACTGTAGTAAAGAATGAATGAGGTCTGAAGCATATTTGTACTTCAGAGTAGTTGCAGGGGAGGGGCAGCTTGATAGCAGAGACCACCCATGCTGGGATGGTGTCTGGTGGCAGACTTCAACAAGTGCCACCACCACTGCCACCACCTTCGTTGTGAGGGAGCCAGCTCAGCCGGGCACTAAAAAGGTGAGAACCCTTAAATATATTATACTTAGTGATTTATATGCCACTTTGTTGAAATAACCAGAGAGGGGACCCTTAAATATATTATAACTAATGATTTATATGCCACTCTGTTGAAATAACCAGTGATGGGCCTAGTGGAGTGTAGCATTCATCAACTTGTGTTTTTCCTTAAATCGTGCTTGTTCCCACTTAGTTGCAAAACTTGCCTCGGTAGGTGCTGGAAAGTCAGAATACAGGAAAGCATATAGTATTTAACATAAGAAGCTAAAGTTGCAAAAGTATAGCTGAAATTTGTCATAAACTGTGCTGCTATATGATAATGTGTGTACGTACAGCTGGTGTGTAGCAGTTAAATGTCAAGGCTGACATCCATATCCCCAGAAATTATCATTTTCACCCCTACCATGTAGGGTTTCATAACTTCCCCATCTAATCAGCTGTTGAAGAGCCGTGGAACAGGTTAGATACAGCTGTTATTACCCCTTCACTACAGAAATCTCCCCCCAAGCTAAACAAAATCACTGGTGTTTGGCAGGAATGAATTAAAACAAGTGACAGGATTCTAGAGGTTAAGCCAGAATCAGCCTGAGATCATACATTTAAAAGGGACACCAGTATTGCAATAATAAAGCCTTGTCTTGTGTGAATTTAAGATATTGTAAGTTCGTTTGGTACCTTTAATTGCTTCACTCAAATTACTTTAGGTTTTGCTCTTGTTATTTTCAGATTATATTCATCGTATACATTTGAACTGGATGATGTAGTGTTCATTAACACTGTCACATCTGTTGGTCTTCCCTAAGATGTAAAATGTCTGGTTGTTGCAAGAATATAACTAAATGTTATCTGTTGGAATAAAGTATCATAAGATGTAAGGGGTTAGGAGTATACGTGAATTTGAAGCTATCCCTAGGCCCATCTGAAATTAGAACCAGGTGGATTGCAGGCTTGAGTTGCCCCTCACCTGCCATCCACCATCTCTCTTCATTGGATAGGGAAGTTGTGGAATATTTACATGATTAGGCAGTTGAACAGCCCAGTTACATCGGATCCCGTTTAAGTAGATTCATAAAAAAGTCCTGCCTGTGGCTTTTGTTCTGCCAGTGACTGACTTTCTATCTGCTTGTGACTGTTTCCTTCTGCCCGTGAGTAGCGTTTCTTCTGCCTGTGACTGACCATTTCCTGTGACTGACGTTTCTTCTGCCTGTGACTGACCATTTCCTGTGACTGACGTTTCTTCTGCCTGTGATTGACGTTTCTTCTGGCCGTGGCTGACTTTTCTTCTGCCCGTGACTGATGTTTCTTCTGCCCGTGACTGACGTTTCTTCTGCCAGTGACTGACGTTTCTTTTGCCCATGGCTGACGTTTCTTCCGTCCATGACTGATTCACTTTCCTTCTGCCTGTGACCATTTTGTTTCCCTCTGTGACAATCTTTTAAATAATGACTGTGCACCTTTCGGTGAATGGAAATTGAGTTTGTTCAGTTTTTGTTTGAAAAGATTTTTATTCTAGCTTTTTGTGTACTATAGTTTCTTTAGGTGTGTCAGTGTTTACGGCATTTGCCTTCTGAAAAAAATACAGGTGTCAGTCATCATCCCTTGCTGGCTAAAAACAGTTGTGGAAGAATTATGTAGATGTAGGAATGGAAAATGAGACTGACGAGGAGAGTGGGATGGAGGGATTGGGGAGACGAGATGGAGGAATGGGATGGAAAGGTATATGAGAGAGGGTGGAGCAAGCTGGAGAGTGGGCAGCCTGATGGCATGGGATGTGACATGAAGGGAGGATGTGCACATTCTATCCAGGACATAGGTATTTGGCTGATGATGGGAAAAGGAGCTCCAACTGGATTTTTTTTTTTTTTTTTTTTTTTTTAAGCTGCTGTGTTTTTTGTAGGTGCCGGGTGGTTTAGTGGCTCAAGGTGCTCCAACCAGATGTGCTTTGGAATGTTAGGTCTTTTTTAGGTATTGCATTTATACTCGGTGGTCTAGCGGGTTTGGGGGCTTGGACGTTTGGAATCTTAGGTCTGTTTTAGTAGGTGCTTAGATGCCAGTAGGTTTAGTAGATCAAGGTGCTCCAGTTGTCAGGTGTTTGGAATGTTAGGTGAGTTTGGGGTAGTCTTGAATGCCTGGTAGTTTAGTGGGTCTAGGTGCCTCAGGTAGGAGTTTTTTGGAATGTTAGGAGTGCTTCAGCCAGTGTATGATTTAGATGTTTTGTGGTCTAGTGGGTCAAGGTGCTTCAACTGGAGTATGTAAGGTGTGTTTTGGTGTTTTGGATGCCTTGTGGTCCAGTGGGTTTGGGTGTCTGGTGCCCCCAGCAACCACAGCTTAGCATTTCAGTTTTTGGGGGAGTGGTGCACCTCCATCAGATGAAAACAAATCAACTAATGTTTTTTTTTCTGTATTTTCAGGTGAGTGACTGAACAGTTTTTTGAAGATTATATCAAGATAGCAAAATGGCGGGGGACAGGGCGACTTGGAGGCGATTTGTTTGTGGCCACCCCAAACGGGATTGAGGCGTCTGGCAATAGATAGATAGATAGCAAGATCAACCCAACTATGTAGAGGAAAATGTCACACATTCCAAGAAGATTGGTATTGTTAAAACTGAATTCCTTTTTTTTTGCTTTAACTTGGCTTAAAATTACCATTTTCAAATTTGAATTCTTAGCTGGGACAGCAGATTGTCTAATTGTGCTAGTCACCAAGTAGGTCTGTTGAAAAGGTTTAGAGCATTTGGCTTTTTTGAGTTGTGAATTAAGCTGCAAAAGGAAAAATCTTGGCCAAGTTAAAGTGAAAACTATATATGTGTATACAAAGTCCTCGTTATTTTTTTTTTTATTTTTTTTTTTATTTTTTTTTTGACTAGGCAATTTACTGAAAAACTAGTTTGTGATCCAGTTTCAGTAGAAAAATTATATATATATATATATATATATATATATATATATATATATATATATATATATATATATATATATATAGTAGATGAGACAGTCATCATATGCATTTTTTTTTCCTTAATACGTAATAGAAATGTAAGTAATTTCTTGAAAATGTTTCTGATCCCAGACGTATCTGAACATGAACGTGGTGGTCTGCAGGCTGAATTTGCCATTCTTCTGCAGTCCACCTTTATCCTTTGCTAGGATAGAGTAGGAATTCGTTTGTTTGTTTCGTTTATAACGGCCCCAGTATGCTTGTATGCGTCGACCTTGGACACCTAATGGCAGCTTTACATGCTGCTCAATCTCTGGCAGCTTCCTGTTCAATCCCTTGTCCCAGGCATTTTTGGTCTGCCTCTTGCAACCCTACCCCCAGCATTCTTGCTTCTCATTTTGTTTAATAGGATTGTGGAGCCATTTGGTTTATCAGTGCTAGCCTCACAAAGGCAGTCCTCTGCAGTGCCTATAGTTTCATTACTATAGCACATTGATACTAGTAACCAAGGAGACCATGCCACCTTGTGAAGGCAACCCTTTCAGTTCCTGTTTGTTATAGAATGTTTTCAAACCTGACAGACCCCTATTCCTCTTGTCTTGGTTGATGGCAGTGTGTGTAGTCAGATTGGGGGGTTGATATGACCAGTAAACAAAAGTGATGTGTAGTGCTCATTGGTGGTACTGTCAAAGCAGAGGGAGTGTGGCCATGTGCGGTTTGCCACGGGTATGTGGGAAGTAACTCCATCCTGTGCAGTGTTTTTGATAAGTGGGTGCATAAGAGATGTTGTATTGGAGTTAGGCAACAAAAGAATGCTGATATTGTGTGTGCAGTGTTGTCAGGGAGAGCATATAGAGATTGTCAGGCATAAAAGGATTAATCTTGATGAATAATCTGAGTTTATGGAGGATTTTTTTTTTATTTGGGGGACACATGTGCTGGAGGTGGGGTTGAAGGTAGTTCTGTGACTAGGGTGAGGAGTGGTTGGAGGTAGTTCAGGGAGGTGTTGCCTCTCCTTACATTGAGAAGGTTCTCCCTCCCTGCTAAAGGATCCTTGTATGCAGCATGTGGTACAAGTGTAATGCTGTATGGTAGTGAGACTTGGCCAGGAGAGGAAGAGGGTGTTCATAGGCTCGAATGTACAGAAATTATAGTTAGGTGGATGTGTGGTGCATCCTTAAATGATAGGCATGGGGGGAGGGGAGGCCAGGATTATGGTTGAAGAGTTGAGAGGAAGGAAGGGACTTGAATGTAGTTATGCTTGATGAGAAGGGGTAGATTGAGATGATTTGGCCATATGGAGAGGATGGAGGATGACAACCAGGTATGGAGGGTGAGAGGTATTAACTTTCAGGGTAAGGTTGCGAGAGGCCAAAAAAAAAAAAAAAAAAAATGGGACAAGGTTTTATGTGACCTCATGGATTAAGGGACAATAAGGAAATTGCCATAGATAGAGAAGCATGGGGAGGTGCCATTAAGTGACCAAGGCAGGCTCAATTCCACCTTAGATGATTCTGGTGCTGTTCCTCCATCACTGGCCTCAATACTAACAAGGCATATGGCCAGATGGGGTCCCTCCTGTTGTCTGCAAGAACAGTGCTTCTGTGAACACCCTGCCTAGGTAAACTCTTCTGCCTTTGTCAACTTGTACCTTTCCTTCTTACCCTGTATCACGCAGTTGCTTTAACGTCCTGTATTTCTGAGTTTTTTTAATCTGTCTTCAACAAGAAAATTTTAAAGTACCTTTCCTATCACAACCTTCTTTCCGATACTTGGTATGGGTTCTGCCAGGGACACTCCACTGGCGATCTTCTCACCTACCTTTCAGACTCCTGGTGGTCGTCCTTTTGGGACTTCGAAAGCTTTGCTATTGCACTTGACATCACAAATGTTTATGATCGAGTCTGGCATAAATCTTTAATTTTCAAACTTCCCCCTTATGGTTTCTGTTCTATGTCATCATCTCCAGCCTCCTTTTTGGTTGTTCTATAGCTGCTGTTGTAGATGGCCATCATTTTTCTAGAGCTATCAGTAGTGGTGTGTCTCAGGGATGTCCTGTGACCAACTCTTCCTTCTGTTTATCAGTTACCTAAGCTGTACATCTAACCCAATCCACTCATACTGTATGCTGATGATTCCACCCTTGACCTTTCCATTCGCTTCCTGGAGCATCCATCTTGGCGGTTACCTCACAAATAAGGGATAAGGCTTTGGCACACCTAATGTCTGATATGTCTTGGATCTTTAATTAGAGTAAAAGTATTGTTGTTTTCAATGCATTAAACCCTCAGTTCTTACATCTTTCAACTTGTCAAAATCTTCTGCAGGATTATCCTCAAATTTTTAACAATGTCCAACTCTGTCCTGTATCATCTTTGAACCTACTTGGGGTTTCATTCTCTCGGGATATATCTTGGAAAGATCATATTACCTCTCTTATAAAATTTACTACCAGGAGATTAGGTGTGCTAAGCTGACTCCATTCTTCTTTACCCCTACATAGTTATTGACTTTTTACAAGGGTCATATTTGCATCTTTACAGGGGCACACCCAGGGAAGGGCCAAGGGGGCCATGGCCCCCCCCCCAAAAAAAAAAAAAAAAAAATTCCTTCCTTTTAAGAAACGAAATACACTAATAGTCGCTTTAAAAAAATCTTGATTATGAGTTCTGGCAATTTGGCCCTCCCCCACCCCGAAAAATACTCTTGGGTGCGCCCCTGCCTCTTTAGAGTACAACTCATGTATGGGGAGGCTCCCTACATACAGCCCTTGTCGACTAGGTGGAGTCAGAGGGTTTTTGTCTCATTAACTTTCCTATTCTTACTGGCTCTTTTCAACCCCTGTCTCTTCACTGCATTGTTGCATCTTTATCTCTCTTCTGTCGCCTCTTCAATAATTACTGCTGCTCTGAACCCTCTGCTTGCATCAATCCACCACCACAGCCTGTGCATAGCACCTGTCTAGCAGCAATCTCTGTCTAACTTTCTAATGCAAGAGTTAAACATTACTCCCAGTCCTTCATGTATGCAACATATCAACTCTGGAACTCTCGTGGCGTCTGTATTTGCCACTACATATGACCTGCAGTCTTTCAAACGCAGTGTCCAGGCATCTGGAAATGAACGGATCGAATTTGGCTCTTAATTTTTTCTTGGAGGGAACAATCTTGTGGGCTTCTATCCTTTGGTTCCTTCTTGACACAAATAAAAATGTTGGAACCTTATAAACGAAATAAAGTAATAGGAGACTCATTTGTGCCTGCTAACTAAGGATAAATTACGTGTAGCCATCCCCCCCCCCATTATGAAAAGGCTGTACCTGTAAAGCTTATTAAGCAGGATACAATTTTCATTATTTTAGAAGGATTGCAGTATATATTTTAGGCCGTACGTGTGTCATTAAACGAGGACATTTGTATATGCACTTCTTATGCATTTGTGGATGTGGGAGCATCTTGTAGTGTGTCCCATTCAGTCAGACCCTTTGGTTTTTTCAGCACTTCTTCACTTATGTTGATTTTGTTAAATTGCGGCTCTCATGATCCCACATCCATTACTTGTATTTATTTACATGGTGTTGACCATAAAATATTTTCTTTATCCCAATAAATTAATTGGTTTTATCTGTTTTTGAATGTTTGGTCATCTAGTGAAGTACTTTGTTGCCTTTAAGACTTTTAAATTATAGGAAAGACGGATTTGATGTTGCAGAAGCAGTAATTGAATTTGATATTTTGGTGGTAGTGTAATTAATGTTGCTTTTCACCATCATAAGTACATTTTTTTGCTGAGGGATGGAGTACTTTTGTGAATTTATAATTAAAATGCCCAACATGTAACGCAAGAACTGCTGCTTAAGAAAAATCAGTGCTCCTGGTGCACGGAAAAAATAATTGCACTTCTCGACATATCACAGTGGCACATTGTGATGCAGCACGGCAGTTTTTATCCCCGCCGACTAGAACCTTGTCTTAAATTGTGTCCATTCATCATGAAGCAAATATAATTTTTTATTATGAGAATAACCTTGGCTAAACTACTACCTTGTCTTAAATTGTGTCCGTTCATCATGATTCAGATATGATTTTTTATTATGAGAATAACCTTGGCTAAAAATTAGCTTTTTTATTGTTCATCAATCGTATTTGAATTGAAGACCAGTTGCAGTGGTATGAAATGGCTGGATAGGCTGGGAACAGGTGACTGAAGATCCAGGTATGCGTGTATCATTAGTTGTGTACAGTACTTGCACCAGACGAGCGATAAATTTAAATTTCCGTCCGTGTTCATTGAGATGCTTGTCGCAGTTTATTATAATTATGATCAAGAAGGTATTATTGGAAGGCAGCAGTTCATAATAGTGTAAGCTATCTTTTGTGTGTGTGTGTGCGTTATATCCAAGGTTTTTTAAGGGGATAAGTCTTAAAGGCAAGAAATGTTACTTGTTAAATATTTTAACTTGTGGCCATATTTATTATCACTAGAGTGAAGGTGTTTAAGGACAGTCTGTTAATGTTAGACATGTTTTATGCTGGCATTCCACATCAGAAATGACAGAAAGGTCATTGTGGATTATTTTCAAGAAATTGAAATTAGGAGCTTGTCCACACCTTTGAAATCTGTTATAGTAGTATGGCCATGAGCATCGCATATTTTGGAAGACAAATATCATTGTTATGGGTTTATACTCTTAATTTTAACTTTGCCCCAGAATTTTTAGCTTTTCAGCATGGATAATAAGTTAACAGTAGATTAACACTTAAAATTTGAATCTAGTCACATACTATGAAACAGATTTTGAGCCATAGCATTGCCTCTCTGTGGCTCAGCTTATGTAAAATGGAGAAAATGAAGTATTGGGCTAAGTTAAGGTGAAGAGTATAAAATTGTTACGCTCAGTGGAATGTGATTTATAACCCCTAAGACATATGTTTGCATATGCTGTCCCGCCCTGCCCCCCACTCCACCTCCCACCCTGACCCCACCCTCCCATCACCCCAACCTCCCCACACTGTCCCCCAATTGACCCCACCACTAGCCCCCCCTCCCACCCTCATATCGTATGTGTGGATTACGCCTGTCCTGAGCATATGTCAAAACATTCAGATGCCCGTCTTTCAGGGGTTGGATACATAACATGCATCCGAACCAGTGCATGTTAGTATCATTTAGTCCCTTCAGTATCATGACATATTTGCTTAGGACCTATCAGGTCCCAGTGCTTGGCCTTTGGCCTAAACTTTATATTCCATTCCATTCCATGTTTGCTTAGTTTATTGTTGCTGCTGCCAGATTTTTATTCAGCTTAGGATTTCTCATACTAAGGAAGGCAATTATGTCCCTTGTAGTATGAGAAGTTACTGCCTGTGCTGAATAAAATTGTCTGGTGTTAGCAGCAATAAACTAAGATATTGTACTGAAGGGGTTAATCAAGGCCTACTCATCCTTTGATGTATGCCATGTTGCCTAATATTCTTGTATTGCTCAAATTTTGAGTGATGAGAGTATTGGTATATGTTGGTGGATGAGGAGGGCATGATTTTTTGCAATAACTGAGTAGTAACAAATGTGTTATAAGGAAATGTGTATACTGTATTAACATGCATTGATGAAAACACCATCTGTTTAGCAATGCATGATAAGGAAATGTGTATACTGTATTAACATGCATTGATAAAAACACCATCTGTTTAGCAGTGCATGTTAACAAAGCCCTACTAAACTCTTGTTGTATGCCATTTTTACTCTTGTGTAGCTCTGCTCCAGTTTTGTGGGGCAGAGCAATACGAGAGATGGTATATAACATGAGTTGAGCAGGGCACGCTCTTGGCGGTATCTAAGGCGTGCGCGCCGAACCTATCTCGATAAATGGGCCAGAAAAATATGAACTGGCAACCTCACAGCTTGGTTTCCAGTTCATATTTTTGTGGCCCATTTATCGAGATAGGTTTTTTTTCACTTAGTACCCCTGTGTGTATATATACTCAGAGAATAAAACCAATGTCTTTTACAATGTCTTTATATATATTCATTTTTACATATATGGACTTAGAAAATATCAAAGAAATACCAATACAATATAAAAGAATAGTACGAAGGAGAGATCACTTCGTACTACATACGAAACCAAATACATGACTGTTGGACTTAGTAATATAAAGGACTTTTGGACTTAGTTGAAGCTATGAAACAGCTCAGCACACAGAAGACATGCATCAGCAATTTAACTTAGAAAATGATTGACAAGCACAATGACTCGGCATTAAGATGAAATGTCAACTTATGAACATGAAAACCTGAACCTGAACACGAGAAGGTGCTGTTCTGTGTGTTTCGATAATTACAGAAGTTAACTAAGAACTTACATTTATAACAATTATGGACAATATATAGAACTAATTTCATAAGGGGCAAGGGAGGACAGAGAATAATAGGGCACGGAGAGAAGACAGCACAGCAGAGGAGATCGTGAAGACAGGGACAGCAGGACACTGCAGATAAGGCAGGGTAAAAGTGTAGGATAGGGGGCAGGGTATGGCACAGAGGGAAGCATCTTGTGGACAGCTAGTATGTGCAGAACAAGTCAGGAAGATGAGAGGGTAGGGTATGGTAGACTAGAGGTAGGGAAACACATGGCAGGACAGAGAAGATGGTAAGGTACAAGGCAGTGCAGGGTTAAAATTCAGGATAAGGTAGGGAAAGGTACAATGGTAGGACTGGGAAGTAGTAGTGGTGGTGGTGGTGGTGGTGACAGTAGGATGTAGACATGATTTAATTATAATCAGCCATTGTAAGCACTGGCATCAATTCCATTTTTTATGAATAATTAATTTCACTGCCTCTATAGCCAAGGTAATCTTCACTGATTCCACTGTAAAACTAAAATTTATGATTATTTGTCAGCAAAGAATTAATGCTCACAACAGAAAATATTAAATCTGGGGGAAAACAAACTGGAAAAGGATTGTACTAAGATTATTATTGTGACTTCAACTATGAAGATTATATCAAAATTCCTCACGAACAGTACATAATCAATGTATTATGTCCGCCAAACTTTAGCTAATGATGGGGACCTGGGGACAAGAGCTTATCACTGTTCAACTGGAATGGTGGGCTCGGCAGCTTGTCAGCGAGATGATGGTAGATTTGAAAATACAGTATCTTTACAAGATACACTGAATACAGCTATACCCACTCATTTTTGGCATTATTTTGAAGCTTCTTAAGAAAATACTACTTTGTTAGCGGCTAGAAAACAAAGTTCGTGGAAGCATGAGGCTCCTTGAAACAAAAGGATCTTGATTTTGAATTTTATTTTTTTATATCTCGATTTGGGTTCTTTTATTTTGTTTATTCTTGCAGGAAACAATTATTGTGGGTTCCAAGCCTTTGGTTCTTTCTTCCTCATTTAAAAAAAATTATTTTAGACAGCAAACAGTGGATGCCTGGAGCTTGCATGAAGGGACCAACAGGAGTGGAGGCAGATAATGAGTAAGACTATACCCTTCCATGCCAATTGCTGCACTGATATACTGATAACCTGTACTAACTTTTACTCACTATGCCCAATATTTGGTCACATTTCAGCTGACAAAACCTCTGCCTGATATTTAAGAAAAAAAAAAAAATTTTTTTGCTTTTTTCAATCATGTAATTTATCGGTGGAATCAATCAGAAATGTTGGAATTGCAATCATTAACAATTTCCACGGCTTGGGTGGAATTGTAACGAAAATCGTAAGTGCTACTATGACTGATGGATACTAGCATGTCTGGTTGGGTGGAGGTGGAGGTGGTGGAGGTGGAGGTGGTGGTGGAGGTGGTGGAGGTGGAGGTGGTGGAGGTGGAGGTGGTGGAGGTGGAGGTGGTGGAGGTGGAGGTGGAGGTGGAGGTGGTGGAGGTGGAGGTGGAGGTGGTGGTGGTGCTAGGGAGGTTGGGTAGGTACTGTGGTGAGCAGGAGAGATCCAAGTGAAAAAAGAAAGAGAAGAACAAGGAGAAGAAAAAGAGGGGGTGGACGGAGGGAGGGAATCTAACACAATAAATAATACTGTAACAAAAATAACATACAAATTATTTTCACTTGTGGAATAATGCCTAATAGAGGTATCATTAACCTTTCATCTCTGAAATTTCAGTGATACAACAGAAATAAAAAAACAAAAATGCAAAACCAATTTCAGTAATTCCTCGTTTAAGATACAGTACTAGAATTTTCACTGTAAATCTATCAAAACATAAACATTTTTCACATTAATGTTTATCTTAAGTAATAACGATATTCAGTGAATGATCAAAGTTAATTCAACTAACACTAATGTATTAAACTAGAACTATGACTTAATCTGTCTTGGCACTTAATAGGGTACATTTAGACTTATTTCCAATCTTGAATTATGATCTGTAAACACTTGAAGAAAATCCATCTTGCTGGGATATAAGCCTAATTTCAAGCAATTTTCAACTAACAGCAGTTTACAATAATACATAGACAGTATATAAATTAAAAGAGGAATTACTTTTTATTGGCATTATACACAAGTGAAAATTACAATATTACACATTCACTTTGTAACAGTGTGGAAAATGTGCCTTTAAATGAATACTTAATTACAAGGCTTAGTATTTAGGTTTGTACATGGGCTGTGTACATGCAAAGGCAGTGCTGGATACCTTCACGTGGTGGCACTGTTGTAACCGGGCCATGTCCAGTAAAATGGGCAAGACACTCATTCAATGATCATTTAAGCCCCTGGAATCCTGACCTCACCTAACACGTCTATCTGCATATATTTCTCTTGAAACAAGCACTTAATATCAAATAATCCATGACTTCCTCCATGCCAGACCATCCCCAGTGCAACAACAGCTGGTGCTCTCGACACAAAATATTCATCGAGGCTAAACATAGACACAGGACGACCAAGTGAATCCCAACTGAAAAATGGGAGAAATGGAGTTCCCCCGAGCTAAGCCCTGTATTGGACTATATAGCCCCGCAAGGGTTACAGGAGGGAGCTACCCCTCCCGGCATGGCAACCCGGGCGAGGCTCGAACTCGCAATCCCCCGATTACGAGTCCAGCGCGCTACCACTGTGCTACCGCACCCCCCGGATCCCAACTGAGAAAAACCCGAACAAGTAAGAATCATAAACAGCCACAGCACCCCAACTAAACCTCCACACAGACATAATCAGACTGCCTCCTCCCCCAGCCTCACTTTATGCACTCTTCACAAAAGCAGTTTTATTTTCATCTGACAGAACTGGACCACTCACTACTGGAATACTGCCACGGTTGCATTCTGGTGAACCTTAAGTTATTACAGGATTTTTACTTTCTTTTTATGCAAGAAGGATTCAAAGACTAGGAGCCCACAAGACTGTTCCCTCCATAAAAAATTAAAATCAACAGCGATCCAAATTCAAGATCCACAAATTTTAAGATTCCTGGATAAAAGACTGGAGGTCATAGGTAGTAGGAAATACAGACATAGGAAGAGAGTTCCAGAGTTTATGTACATGAAGGACTGGGAGTTTTGAGCTAACTCTTGCATCAGAGACTTGGACAGAAAAGGGATGAGTTTGCTGCTAGACGGGTAGTACAAGCCTGCCATACTGGTGGAGGGATGCAAGCAGACAGTTCAGAGGAGCATTAATCATTGATGCAGTGATAGTAAAGGGATGGAGATGCAACACTGCCACAAAGAGACAGAGGTTGAAGGGAGTCAGTAAGAGGAGGAGGAGTCTCCTTGACTACTAATTAAATTGGCCCTCCAGTCTGATTACACTTGGCCCTTAACTGAGGTGAAAGGAGGTTAGGGGATGTTCGTCCAATGAAAACAAATGCACCATAGCCATTCCAACCACCAAGGATGTAGTACTACACCTCACGTTACTATCCTCTCCCCCTCTCTCTCTC
The DNA here is from genome assembly GCF_032717465.1 of Coenobita brevimanus. Taxonomy (NCBI): domain Eukaryota; kingdom Metazoa; phylum Arthropoda; class Malacostraca; order Decapoda; family Coenobitidae; genus Coenobita; species Coenobita brevimanus. Next base: position 362,768 of record NC_136970.1, read on the forward strand.
TACTGTCACATGTAAAGTTCACAAACACCAACCCCCTCCTGCACAGATACTTGTTTTACCTACAATACAGTCACTACCCAACAACTATAGCCATTCCAAACCTACACTGCACAGTGTGCTTCAAAAACATTTTCGTCCTCCACCCAACACTAAACTTCACAAAGATATATATATATCCCTCCCCACCCCCTCTCCAAATGACCTCCAGTCAAAAGGAACGGTGCTAAAAAAAGACATAAAAGTACAGGCAATTGGCCCACTGTCAACCATCTTTTATCCTTTTCCTGTTTTCTTTCTAATGTTAGACCGTACACAGCCTTGACCCACCCACACATGGCCAGTAACAGCAGCTGCAGCCATCCAAAACCATCAGCAAACATCCACCCCTCATAAACAACTCCATCTAAACGACTGCAATTCAAAAGGAACTGTGTTGTGAGAAGCATAGGATATTTCACCGTATAGGTCACTGCCTCCGACCAACGCCAGTGACTGTGGCCATTAAGCATCTTTTTTCTCTCTCTCTTAACTTTATTTCTAGTATTTCAAACTATACATAGCCAAGACCTAGCCAAATATGAACACTAAAGCCATCAAAAATCTCTAGTCAAACAGCAGCATTCTAAACCAACACCGTTCATCCACCCCTCATAACGACCCTACCTAAACGACCCCCAGTCACAAGGAACTGTGCTGTGAAAAGCATAAGGCACAGAATATCACAGTACAGATCACTGGCTCCGACCAACGCCAGTGACTGTGGCCGTCAACCATCTTTATTCTTATTTTTTTTAACATTACATACTTCAGACTGTACATAAGCATTACCTAATTACACATGATCACCAAGGCCATCCAGAATCTCCAAGAAAACTGCATCCACCGGCCAGAATATTCCCAAGCGACACAGAGTACACCTAGCCAGGCTCCTCTGTGGTCAACATCCTTTCCTGGTTCACCATCACACAACCACCTTTCAAACTAGTCTACCCAGAGAGACATGCGTAAATCTATGCTCTCTCTCTCTCTCTCTCTCTCTCTCTCTCTCGCATACCACGCTTTTCTCCAAATCCACTTGCTTCCAATTCATTTATTCCAATTTTTCCAGTAGCCTAACTGGTATTCATCTGCCACTGTTTTGTTTCTCTGCTTCTCCCCTTGGGGCTAAGATGCAAATGAATGTGTTTGAATGGATGAGTAAATGGGGAGTGTGTCGTCCTGTCTCGGCTACCTCCCTTTCACTGGGAGAAGCAGCCTAGGTATATAGATAGACAGATAGCTTCTCCACTTTCAGCTTTACACTCTAAGTACTTCCGTTTCTCTTTACACTGTATCTATAAACAATCGTATACCACTAAAATCTATCTCAAGAGCAACCAACATCACAAACATGTCAAAAGATCCCTAAAGATAACACAACTTGGAGAAACATCGAAAGGAAACAACGTGAACCACCATACAAATCCTTCCTACACCTTACAAGCATAATAATCACCAACACCATCAATTAAAAAGCATCAGAACGGTAGAATCATCAACAGCATACTCACGAACATGCCTTGGAATCCCAACTCACCTGCATACTAATATTAACTCTTAAAATCTATAAACCATTGGCTGTGATGTTAGAGGCCTTACAATTTTATATATCATACGCTACCTATTTATAATACTACATACTGCACAAAATAATCTGCCCCACAAACTATAATCCAGATTTCTATTAAATGATACGATGGGACCTAACAGGCATTAGTTCTTATAAATGCTTAAGAAAAGATGGTAGATTTTGAACTTACGGGAATGTCTATAACATTATGAATTTCATCCTCACACAGTGTACGAAAACAGTTCAGTCCACTGGGGCACCATGAGATTAATCCAGATATCTATTAAACTTCAGAACAAGGCACTTTCTTCCAACACAGTTACAATTACATAAAACATATCCTATGGTCAGTTCATTTTCATCTGACAGAACCAGGCAACTTTTATAAAATCAATATTAAATGTGTGGCAGACTGAAACCGGATGAGACATCGATGAGCTCAGAACAAGTCTCCCTGATTACAAGTCAAATAAGCTCTCCAATTATGACTACATTTGGCCATCAACCAAGGTCATAGAAGTTATAAATCTCTGTCAGGTAAATACAGACTGACTATAGTTCATGTGAATAAAATAAATCATCATCATAAAAAAACCTATCCACATCACTGTATAAATAAACGTAGAGTCAGCCACAGGAAAAAAATATTGACAAACACTACAAGTCATATCAACGACAAAAGCTTTTATAAACGAAGGGAAGCAACTCAGGATGCTCGTTAATCTCTTGACATTAATGTAGTCAACTCAGGATTAGTATTATTAGGCTTGGACATCAGTGAAGGGAAACAACACAAGATGTTCACTGATCTTTGACGTAAATGAAGGAACGTTAACTAATGAGCCTCGTTATATTTTTATTTCTCAGTGTCATGAAGGGCAGTATTCATTTTTTTTTTTAATGTAGAGAAAAAAGAACCAAAGGCAGGAAGACTACAATTTTGTTAAATCCAAGAAAAACTGAGCCCAATTCAAGATCCACTCACTCTGAGATTTCCGCACACACTGAAATGAAAAGACTGAAGGTCGTTGGCAGAAATATATTAGAGACTACAAAAAAAAAGGTCCAGAAATGAACTGTAGCATATTAAAATCTCAGACAAAGACTCTTTCCTGTGGCAGACTGTATAGCACATCAATCTGACATGGAAATAATAATAATAATGCAAAAATAACACATCATTACAAGAAAACAGGCATAAAAAGGTAACGAAACCAACATCAATATTTCAGACAGGATTCAATATGCATAACGCCTACATTAACTGTTTACTAAAAAAGCACTACGCCTTTTCTCAGTTAAGTCATTTTATATGCCACATCTATTTATAATCTTTTAGGCTGTTAATACCTGCTGTTGTGGTGGATCCAGACTCAACTACTTCCCAAAATCATAGTGAATGGTACAGAAACAAAGTACTGGATTTTAATGTAAGATGAGAGGCAATATATGCATCAAATGGACTAAAGTTGCACTGCAAAATTAGCTTTAAAACAGAGATTATCCTCTTAGCAATTATGTTTCAGATATGTGTGTGCATCTTACTATCAGCAGTCTACTCTGAAAATGACATGTATATATCCTTAACAAATTTTCTCATTTAGCAACACCCGTTTCATCAAGCTATTCTTGTATAAAATTAATGACAACTGGCACACACAAATAAGCTACACAGTTATCAATATCCTAAAAAGAAATGCATACTGACATTGTTCTGTTTAGTCAGGGAGTGAACACCGAATCGGCAAAAATGCTGAACTTTATGATAAATCAGTTACGAGAAAACGTTTGGCTAGTCTGGGGCCACAGCAACAGCAACCCACAATTTACTGAACCATAATACAGGGCTGCCCATATAGGTGTTATGGGAATGGCACAGTCTGCTGGTGTGGGGGAATGGGGGGTATTCTGATGGCTTTCAGACACAGCTATTCAATGATTTTCTCTTCAATATTAACTGGGAATTAAGTTACCATCTTGCCTTCGTAAATGCCAAAGCGATACAAAACTGAAATATGGTGCTCGTCATTAAGATATCCTATCGAAAAGATGTTGAGCCACGGTGTTATCTTATTCTGCCAGTCAGGGATGGGAGAGAAATATGCTTAAGGAGAAAAACCTCATGTCTCCGGGACGGTTTAATCTGTACATATTTAGAGTAAGAGATAATAGGCAGGGTAGTGGATGCTGGAACGTCGAATGAGGAAGCGCAGGCTGTGGAAAGTCCTATTGCTTACTGAAGATAATGACTTGCTAAGTGAGGATGAATGGAGGTGCAAGGTTTGGTGAATGAGTTTGGGAGTGTTTGTAAGAAAAGGAATCTAAACGTGAATGTAAATAAGAGTATAGTTATAGTCTTTAAAGGAAATGGACTACACAATGAGACTGGATAGTGAGAAAATGGAGAATGTGGGTGCACCCAAGTAGTTAGGTAGTGTCAGAATCTGAGTGCATCCAAGTAGTTATCACAAGTACTTATCACAAGTCAGGATGGAAGTTTAGAGGAGGAAGTGCTTGAAAGAGTACAACAGCACGGAAACGTTGCTGGTTCACAGAAAGCAGCGACAAGGAATGGGAGTAAAACGAGCACTGCATTACAGTATTTTCATCCCCATTCTAACATAGGGAAGTGAAGCTTGGACTCTGTTGGAAGGACACAAGTCAAGAGTGGTAGCAATGGAAATGAGTTACTTGAGAGGCAAAGTTACATGGAGAAAGAGACAAACAAACAAGTGAATATGTAATGAAGCATTGTGGTGCTGATGTGCCTGAAAGTGTTAAAATACTGAGATGGTCTGACTATGTGCAGAGGATGGAGAATGAGAAACTAACCAGAAGAGTGTATGTGAGGAGGAGAGGGGGGGGGAGAGGAGACCAATGACGCAATGGAGGGATGGAGTGGAGATATATGAGGGAGGGGGTGTGGGAGTCGGAGGAAGGGCAGACAAAAGGAAAAAGACAGAATAATGTGGAGGCAATTTGTTTGTAGCCGTCCCCTAAAGGAATGAGGCGAATGGTAACAGACAGACAGAGAGACAAGGACAAAAAACTGTCTACTTAAAATAACTGGATTTTGTCCAATTACTGAAAGCAAATGCAAAAAGAGATATTTGATCATATACTTTATAAAAAAGGCAGTTACTGGATAAAACAAAAAATCACTATATATAATGTACAAAAGGGTATTGGGAAGTTGAAAATTATGCAGGGTAGACAACAGTAATGCTGACTGAGCCATTCTCCACATCAAAATAATTATTAAAATCATCATCATCAGTCTCATAACTATAATAAACACCATAGTCATTGTACTCATCATCAACCTGGCCTCTTCTTCCCACTACGGATGGGGTAAGGTATAATCCAGAAGGCAAGAAAACACTGTGAACTGGACATGTTATAAATGGACCACCCTGTATTTTTGTGCATCTGTGACATATAAAACCAGGACTTACTGTATCCAATTGTGATGTACAGGCATGTGCAAAAATATGTCAAGACTCCTCTGCCAGCTTTGTGTTCTACCTTCATTATGTCACATTCATCCCCAGTTGACAAAAAGCATCCTTCCTTAACAACACTCTCTGCTGGTGCTACAGAAAGACCCCTTCATGTGGTGGCATCATTGTGACTGAATTGTGGAGCTGCTCAGTTGTGCAAATATCCCTCTATCCCCTTCCAATCCCCCTAAAGGAGGATGGTGGACTATGAAAGAATGGTAGATTGGTCTGCAGCCCATATCATAGACAGTAAAACATTTCCAGTAACACCTTCCATTGCTACAGCTGGCAGAGAAGTGTCTACATACTTGTGCTCACGCTCAGGACAGGAACCTTGGTAAACATTTTATAGCCTGCAGCAGCATATGGCTGGCCAGTTGTTTCTAACCTTTGTCGTTTTACTGGAATCAGTGAAGTCTCTTTCTAGTGACAGCGGGAGGTAAAGAACTTGCTGGTCTGATCTGACTACTAGGCAAGGAGATTCATTCTTACGTCATAACTCTGGTTTGATGAATTTAACGCAAAGTGGACATATCAAGACTACGCTTAGTGACAAGCCAAGTGACTTCTTGCTACCCAGGATATGATTTACTACACTTGGTGGTAACGTACAACTGGATGTGGCCCCATAAGATATTACATCAGTCAGTAGCTTAGTCCCAGGCCTCTTCACATATGGGGAAACAAAAAATTGGTGAATGAATGGGTGGCTGTGAATGTGTGGTCCAGCATCTCATAGATGTGAACTTAAGTGTGCAACGTCCGGCTTGCAATATCCACTTAAGGACGAACACCCAATCCCTGAAGTATTGCGTGGGCTGTAAAAAATAAAGGAACAAAAGAACCGTGATAGCAACCCCCTCATAGAGCATGTCGCCCCCTTACTGTACGGGCACAACGTGGTTTTTGCAAGCAAGGGCTGCGTGCATGTTTACTTATAGAATCATCCACCTGTGTGCCACTTATCCCTCCAACATAGGCAATGAGAACCCCTTCCCTTGATCAAAAATTAGAACTCCAGAGCCCCCACATACCGATGCTGTAACCGACATGAATCATGGCACACACTGGTGGGTTGTGTGAACTGTGAAGGTTAAGTACCCACCCACCCCCTCATTCCCCAATCCCTGAAAACCCCACTAGCAGCAAAGGGACCTGGGGCCACGCTACACGGTTTACTGGAGGGACAGACCAAACAGAAATATAGCAAATTATTCGACAAGAAATTTTTTAAGTATAAGAGGCGGAGTTTTCCTTCATTTACTGCCAACATAAAACTTTAATACTGTAAGCAACGCCAACATCACAAGGTCGAAAGGTGTGGGTGACTGAAATGGAAAACACAGTGACCTCAAAAAGTTCAAGGAATAATCTAAAACACAGATAACGCCGCAGGGAAATTTGAGTGAAAAAGTATATTAGTAACTGGAGGTCTGTGGAAAACTGATCATCAAATTTGGGAGGCTGCAATATACACCGGTACAGCAAGCTAATCCAGTAATGCTAAGCCAATACGCTAACATGAAGTGTCTGAATTCACAGGCTATAAAAATTCTGTCCACTGTTCATCTGGCAACATTACAATACAAACATCATACTAATCATAATAATCAATCAATAATCATATGCATAATTCACTGGAGTGTCTTTTATGTGGCACAGGAGGCTTGCTATGAAATTATGTTAGGAAATCACCACGGCCACAAAGAAGACAAGCCACTTTCACTGAACTAACACCAGACATTGTTCAACGGAGAGAAATACTATACTGTCAAAGGCATAAAAAATAATTCGGGGAACCTTTCTGTCTATCTCAAAATACTAGTAATATATCTACCTAATTATCATTAATCTAGAATCTATCTACTACATGTATGTGTGTAATGATATCTATCTATCTATGCGTATGTGTAATGTTTATCTGAGTGTATTTGTCTATCTGTCTATCAACTTTAAATAATGCTGAGCTAATGCAAGAGCTTAGCAAGGAGGCATGCTAATTTGCTTACTATACTCATATTACTCTAACCTGGTATAAAATTACAATCTCAGCAATAGTTTACATCAAATATAAGAATGCTAGTCATGAAGAAGTGCAATGGGAAGGCTGAAGATCCGTAGTATTGTGTTATTCTACCACTGAGCTATATGAAAGAAGCTGGTGAATGGACAGGAGCCTGGGCCTTGTCAAGATGGAAGAACTATGAAAATTAAGCATCGACTAATATAAAAAAATAAATATGTAACTTAAAAATAAGGATCATTATCATCCTTAGACCACAAGCATCACTCTCAGTTGAATAAAACCATCTGGTGTTAGCTGGAATAAAGACAGTTGCTCTCCCACTTATGACCTACTTTGTACGATCTTATTTGGCCAAGTGGTTCACATCATCCACAAAGCTGCCAGCCTCGTAGTGCCAGGGTTTGATTCCTGGCACAAGCAGCTGACTCTACTCAATGTATCAGGCTAATCTATCCTTTATTGGCTGACAGGTAAAATGAGTAACTAAGGTACCTATGAAAAGTAACTGTGGTAACCTGCATGATGCAGTGGCCTTGTATACCTTACTGGCTGAATAATCTGCCACAGGATCAAAGGCCTAAGCTATGGAGATGAGTTCTGCAGCTAAAAAAAATTAATCATTACTATCATATCATCATCATCATCAGCCTAATCTCTCTGGCCACCCAGCATGGGGTATGGAACTCCATCAATTTCATAAGTAGAGGAGCAACTGTTAATATATACTCTATCCACTTCAACTTGGCCTTTGTTATATCCCAACTTATGGTGCTAGTCATGAAGAAGTGCTGTGGAAAGGGGGCAGCCATATAATGTCTTTCTATGTATCTGGGCAGCATGGTAGAGGTTGCAAAGGGCCAAGTTAAGCTGGATGAACCATAAAGGGTGTAACTCACATAATTTGGAGGAGAGGTGGAGGTGGAGGTGGTGGAGGTGGTGGTGGTGGAGGTGGTGGTGTGGTAATTTTCTGTTGTGATGGTACTTGTGGTTGCAGTGTGGTTCCTCTTCTGAGTTCAGCACACTCCCTGAAACAAGACAATATGCCTTAGTGCTGAGGTCTGAACCTTTAATCCTCCAAGGTATCAGATAAAACCACTAACTAAACCCTATAGGACAACTGACGTGGGGACTGGGATGCCTTCATGTGGTGGCACCAATGTAACCAGGCAAGAAAAATTATCATCAGAAAAATTATCTATTTTCAAAAATCACATTCAAGGCTGTGACTAAGTATCAAAGTTTGTGTGATGTGACTGGCTGATGTGCTAGGAATGAGGTTTATAAGGAATTAAAAGAAATAAGTGATATATTGAAATAAAAATACTGAGTTATATAAAAAAAAAAAAAATGGCCCTTCACTGCACATCATCACTGCTTATTAATGAAAAATTGAGTATTCAGTGAAGACTATTCCTAGTATGCTTAACGGACTTATACTGAAAATGTATCAAGAGAAATTGTTAAATAAGGTATTTATCATCAACCTTATTTTGCTCATATAAATAGGAGGATAGGGACCTGAGGCTATGCTCATTTCTGATACTTAAAGCAATGGTGGCCAGCCTTACTTGCCCCCGAGTGGCACTATGCAAGCACTGAACCCCAACCACCCCTCAGTGGAACCCATACAGACTCCACCTGATAGATAATCAATAAGGTATCAGCCATTTACAATAAAACTCATGTTAACAAAACTGGCTGAGACTTACCATTTCATCACACACCAATAAAAGACCATGGCAGTGTAACAACAAAGGTCACTGCCAATCTCACCACATCACTGCTTGGTCCTCTCCACCCGCTGCCTGGTCCACTCCACTCACTGCTTGGTCCTCTCCACCCGCTGCTTGGTCCACTCCACCCGCTGCTTGGTCCACTCCACTCGCTGCTTGGTCTCCTCCACTCACTGCTTGGTCCACTCCACTTGCTGCTTGGTCCTCTCCACCCGCTGCTTGGTCCACTCCACTCACTGCTTGGTCCTCTCAACTCGCTGCTTGGTTCCCAATTTCCATCGCTGTCAGCCAACTACAGCACCTATCCCACTAGGCCACCAGGCATCCTTTACGGCACCGTCGACATCAACCACTACTGCAAAGGAAGGGCCTGGTTAGTCTCATTACAATCATCACAACCATAACAATAATAACAGTAATAATAATAATAATGGTAGCCTAATAATAATCATCAGGGAGACAAAGGAGGAGATGAAGGGATGGAGTAGAGAGCTATATGAGAGATGGGGCTGAGTTGTAGGAAGGGTATCCATATAGCGGTGGACAGGATAAAGTGAAGGCAATTTGTCGACCAATGCAATCCGCAACTTCAGGGCAAAGCTTGTGGTTGTGCGGTTTCAAGGGGTTCCTCCAGGACTTCTCGCCTTCCCAAAACACACATACATTGACAAGGCTGCCTCAAAATCCCTCAAACCACTCAAATCCTGCACTATACTTCTTTTACTCTAACTTGGCCTAAACTTGCCATCTCTCCATCAAGAATGCTGAGCTGTAAAATCATCATACCTCTCACCTCTTATAGTGTAAACTAGCCCCCCAGGCCTCGCACTCAGGGACGCATTGCACATCCACCTAATCACTGCCATTCCTGTATGTTTGAGCCTGCGAATATCCTCTTCCTTTACTGCCCAGGTCTTACTACCATACAGCAGTACATTCCTAACACATGCCGCATACAAAGATCCCTTAGCACGGAGGAAAAGCCCTCTCAATGTCAAAGTGGCAACAGCTCCCTAAACTTTCTCCAATCACTCCTCACTTTAGCCACAGAGCTAGCTCCAGCCCCACCTCCAGCACATAACATGTCTCCCAAATAACAAACTCTTCCACACACTCAAGAGACTAACTAGCAAGTTCAATCCTTTCACACCCGGCAATCTCCACATGCTCTTGGCACACCGCACACACAAGATCAGCGTTATCTCACAGTCTACCTCTAATACTACATCTGTTATGCACCCACTTATCACAAACACTGCACAAGATGGAATTACTTCCCACACCCTTGTGGCAAATCTTTTTTGACAGTTCCACCACAGGCCCTAGATACAATCACTTTTGTTTTATCTGCATTTACTCTTACGCCCTTGTGCCCCACACCATCTCTCCATACGTATCTGGCACGATGAGTCTGTGCCACACCCACAAACACAGTCAGCAGGCCGGGGTCAATGACTGTGTGCTAGTCTTATCACTTTCACTCAAAGATTTCAGCGGTCAAGAGCCACCAACACAACTCGATTCAACCGACTTTCTGGCTTTGGCGACCCCTTTTATTAGCGCTAGTGATCTTATATGGTACTGATGTATTAAGCCCATTTAGCCAGAAAAAATTAAAAAATATCCAAAGGTGGCTGACACAGAGGGTATTTTATTTCTTCCCTGCACAGTCCAGGCTAATGAAGGACCGCTCAGACTGCAAATACTCGAACTGTGGGACTCGTATAAGAGTACACAGCTTACAGGAAAAACTGGGTTAGATTAACTGACCCTGTTTGCATTATCAAATCTAAGTTTAATCTGCCCACTCTCGTATCAATGGTTTCTCATAACGCGGATGCTCGTATAACGGGACCCGCCTGTACAGTAATCACTCCAATATCCGACGTAATAGAGCCATAGGTAGGTCCGGATATTGGTTCTGTCCGAAAATTGGGCCCCAGCTTATGGACCCTAACTCAGAGAAACACCTATACAACTCCCTCTGGACATGCATAGCACCTATTTAAGACCCAAATCACACCAATAAGGCACATAAATGACTGAAATAATTGCAAAAGAAACATAAAATGAGGGTTTAGAAGTAGGTTCATACAATAATTAACATTCTGGTGACTGGCTCCTGGACTGGTACTTATGGACCCTAACCTAGCCTAAGTCAGAAAAACACCTTCCTACTGCACATGTATAGCTCCTAACACCTATTCACACCAATAAAGGACATTAAAGAGTGAAATGAGGTAAGTATAGTATGGTAAAAAGTACAGTATGAAACATTCTTATGTCCGGATAGTGGGGATGTTCGGATATTGGGCGTCCGGATATTAGAGTGATTACTATTTATATTAACATTTGTTGCAAGTCACCTTTAACTCCCTCAAAATACACCGGGTATGTCTGCTTAAACTGGATGTTACACCTCACACAACACCAGACCAACCATCGTGAAACATGCATAGGTTAGATTAATATAATAAATCCTGCAGAAATGGGTATCGCTTTGGGAAAACAAGAATTTCAACTCTGTATGGGAGTTTGGTGTACTGTATAGGCAGGAATTTACTTTTATAACAAAATGTCAAGTTTTCTTTCAAAATTCTCCCATGCAGACACATAATGGGACTTCATCAGTAACTGCAAAATTAAATACTGGTAAAAACTTAGCTCATTACTTCAATTTTGCTTATAATGAGTAATGAGCTTGTATGGCAACTTACCCAAATTTCTCCTACTTTCCTTGCAAATTCTTCCCATACTGAAACACTGTGACCTTACCTGCCACCACATACTTATACAGCAATGTGCCTCTGATACATTAACTATGCACGTACATATGGATTACTGAAATTCACTGGGATAAATTTGGCGGCTGGCTGGGGAAGACAGGAGGGTAGGTAATGGCGTAAAATATTGTACCAAAAAGTCCAATAACTTTCCATATTTGGGGGTTTCTAAACATACCTTGCCAATCCCAGCAAAGGTCCATTGAAAGCTTAACTGAGTATTTCTATCGTACAATGTGAGATATAATTGAATTGTTACCGGGTATACACTTCCTAACAATGCCGTCTAATACTCCTATATCCTTATCCTAAAATACCCAATCCTGCTTCCAGTTAACTTTCCAGTAACCTAACTTTCACCTCTAATCATACTGAATTCACTAACTTCACACATAGCCCGGATGGAGATAAATATATATGTTCCAGCCTGCCAGTACCAGTTGGAGCCATTCTCAGGCTGTGTTCAACTCATCAAATTTCTTCAATCCACCTAAAAACAAAGGTATACTGAATATCACGATCCACTCACCAGGTGTTCTTGTTCATCCCAAATATGTTCTAGTCACTGGATAATCAATTATA
>NC_136970.1:377500-382500 GCF_032717465.1 Coenobita brevimanus
TCAACCTACCAACCTACCTCTCTGTCTATCTATCTATCTATCTATCCCTACATCCACTCATCCATCCATCTACCTATCTATCTATCTATCCACCTACCTATCTATCTATCTATCTATCTATCTGTCTGTCTAAGTCTATCTATCTATCTATCTATTGCCAGACGCCTCAATCCCGTTTGGGGTGGCCACAAACAAATCGCCTCCAAGTCACCCTGTCCCTCGCCATTTCACTGCCCTGCTCCCAACTCACACCCCCCTCTCTCATATACCTCTCCACCCCATCCCTCCATCTCATCCTCGGCCTCCCCCTCCCTCTTCCCCCCTCCACCTCGCTCACATACACTCTCTTCGTCAGTCTTTCACCCTCCATCCTCTCCACATGGCCAAACCACCTCAGTGTGTTCCTCATAACGCTTCCTATCACATCCACATCCACACCACAACGCTCCTTTATATCCTCATTCGTCAGCCTGTCTCTCCACGTGACTCCACAGGCTCCTCTTAAATAACTCATTTCCACTGCTCTCACTCTTGACTTGTGTCCTTCCAACAATGTCCAAGCTTCACTTCCGTACGTTAGAGTTGGTATCACAATACTGTCATGTAGTAACTTTTTCACTTCCATGCTCACTTCCCTGTTTCTTATCACTGCTTTCAAGGAACCAGCAACCTTTCTTCCCTGCTGTACCCTTTCAAGCACTTCACCCTCCAAACCTCCATCCTTACTCATCACACTACCCAAATACTTAAACGTACTCACATTTTCCAATTCCTCACCATCTAACCTCGTTGTACATTCACTAACTTCACCTCTCTCAAAGACTATCACTTTACTCTTCCCTACATTCACCTTTAGGTTCCGTTTCTTACATACTCTCTCAAACTCATCCACCAAGCCTTGCAGCTCCCCTTCGTCTTCACTCAACAACACAGTATCATCTGCAAACAACAGTACAGGGAGTTTCCAAACACTATCCTCTCTCACCAGGGCCACTCCAACATCCACTACCCTACCTTGTACCTCTTTTATTACCCCATCCATGTACAGATTGAACAACCATGGAGACATGACACATCCCTGTTTCAAACCAACTTTCAAAGAGAAAAATTCATTTAGTTCACCATCTACACGCACTGCAGCCTTCGCACCATCGTACATACTCTTCACAGCATTCAACAACTTCCCATCTACTCCATATATTCTTAACACTTTCCACAATCCTTGTCTATCCACCCTGTCATATGCTTTCTCCAAATCCATGAAAGCCGCATACAACTTCTTTCCCTTCTCTAGAAACTTTTCCACTAAAGACCTAAGAATGAATATCTGATCTACACAACCTCTTCCCTTCCTAAAGCCTCCCTGTTCTTCTCCAACTAATTTCTCTGTTCTTTCTCTAACTCTGTCTATAAGTATCCTACCATACACTTTTCCTATTATACTAAGAAGACAAATGCCCCTATGATTACCACACACTTCTTTTTCCCCTTTTCCTTTGTACAAGGGAATAATTATACCTGACTTCCAATCCTCCGGGACTCTACCTTCCTCCCAGGCCAATCTGCACATCTTCCACATCCATTCTACTACTATCTCTCCCCCATGCTTCAGCATTTCACCACACACTCCATCAATTCCTGGGGCTTTCCCTGATTTAACTTTCTTCATTGCTTCCACAACTTCTATCCTACTGATTTCTTCCTGTCTTCTCACCTCCCTCCTTCTCCCAGCCATTCCCCAGCCACTTATACTCGCATTACTTCCATCCTCTACGTTCAACAATTCCTTAAAGTGTTCTCTCCATCTGCTCATTTTTTCTCCCTTCTCCACTAGTAATCTACCATTTTTATCTTTCACTCCCCTGCTAACTTCACTTCCACCCTGTCTTACTCTTTTCACTTCTCTCCAGAACATTTTCTTACAGTCCCTCCACTTTACACTCAAATTCCTTCCAAATTCCTCATCCACTCTCTTCTTACTCTCTCTTACTAATCTTTTCACCTCTCTCTTCCTTTCCACATATAACTCTCTCTTCCGCCTCTCAACTTCTTCCACGCCCCTATTTCTCACCCATTCATTGTATGCTTTCTTCTTTTGTGCCACAGCCTGTTTCACCTCTTCAGTCCACCACGCTGTTCCTTGCACCCCCCTCCGCCTTCTCTTCCTTCCACACACCACATCACATGCTGCACATATTTCTTTTGTAAATATCTTACACACACCTTCCACGTCTCCCATCTGCTCCAATTCATATTTGCCCAATCGTTCCTCCACTTCTCTCTTATACTCTGCCTTTTTCTCATCCTCTTGCAACCTTTCCACTCTCCTTGCAACTACTCCTTCCTCTCGTCTTTCCCTTCTTCTATTCCTCCATCTCACTTGCATCCTAATTCTGGCCACCACCAAGTAGTGGTCAGAAAGTCCACTCCCCCAACCTCTATACACTCTTGCATCCTTTACACATCTTCGCATCCTTTCATCCACACACACATAATCAATCATTGCCTTCCTTTCATTCAGTTCACCCCCAACCCTTCTCATCACTCGCCATGTATACCTGTGGATCATTTTATGCCTGAAGAGGGTATTGGATATCACCAACCCCTCCCAGCACAAATGTCCACTAACGCACTCCCATTCTCATCTATCTCGGCAGGCACACCCCACTCACCAACTATTCCATCCACCTTCACATTACCAACTTTACCATTCATATCACCAATCAAAAACACTCTCTCATTCCTTCCAAACTTTTCCATGCACACTTCCACATTTGTCCAGAACTCTTCTCTCACTCTTCTAGCACGATCTTGCGTTGGCGCATACACACACACAATCGCCCACATTTGTATTCCAACTTTCAACTTTACCCACACAATTCTTGACCCAACTGATCCATACTGTCTTATGCTCTTCTTCCATCTTTTACTCACAACTATACACACTCCTTCCTTTGCCCTCACATTCTCATCTACTCCTGCACATATACCCCATCCATACTCCCATTCTCTCCTCTAAGTAATCTCCAGAATATACGTCATGCAGGTGTAGTGTTAAATCCCATACGTCATCCAAGTAGTGTTAAATCGCCATGTAGCGTATCTTAAGAGCTGGCTTCTCACAGGGCTTAAGCCAGGGAAGGACGCAGTGTGGTTAGACTCAGGTGAGGTGGCTTAATGAGGGACTTTCACCTGTGGCTTGCTCAGGTGTGGCCAGGTGAGGTGGGCAGGTGAGGCGGGGCATTTAAACACCCATATACACCTGTAGGGCAAGGAAAGTGACACCCATCTATTTTATTATTATTATTATTATTATTTCTAATGCAAGGAAGAAGGAACCAAAGGCCAGGCAACCCGCAAAGCTGTTCCCTCCAAGAAAAAACAAAAGCAAGATAGCAAACTTCCCCACTCTTCCCCACGCCTCGCCTCTGCCACAAAGGGAACATTTTTCTCACTGCACGGGCGACTGCTTGCTTGCGACTGATGGGTCTGCTCAGCCAGGGAGACAGGAGCTAAGCAACAACAACAACTACTACTATTTACTACTACTACTACTACTTACCTAAGATGACCCTATATGAAGAGATAAGTTTGTCGTTACTTGATTACTAGTTACTTTCAAGACTGAGTGCTGTGGTGGTAATTGCGGTAGTGAGTGTGGTAGTGGTAGTTGTGGTAGGTGATATGATTGTATTCCAGGTAATGACAGGCGAAATTAGGATAAGGAGGTTACACACACACACACACACACACACACACACACACACACACACACACACACACACACACACACACACACACACACACAAAACGTCCAGTGATATATAGTGTCATATATTTTATTACTCAACACACACACACACACACACACACACACACACACACACACACACACACACACACACACACACACACACACACACACACACACACACACACTTATCTGTCTGTGCATTGTGTAGGGGTGTGTGAATGCTTACGACTCCCTGCCATCCCATCCAACCTTCACAGACTAGACAAATGAGGAGACAGGAGTGTGACGCAAGGCCGAGGTGACGGGGTGTGACGGGAGTGGACAGGAGGGGGAAGGGAAGGAAGGGGGGAGGGAGGAAGAGGAAGGGTGGAGGAAGAAGGGGGAGGAAGGGGAAGAGAAGGGAGGAAGGGATAGGAAAGGAAGAAGGAAGGAAAAGGGGTGAGAGAAGAAGAGGAAGAGGAGAGAGGAAGAGGAAGTAGGGAGGGTGGGAGGAAGAGGAATAGGGAAGGGAGGAGGCAGGGGTAGGGAGGAAGAGGTAGGCCTACTCCACATTTAAAACTTACCAGCTTAGCATTCCACACTCATACCTCCATCGCCACTCTCTTTCCTCCACTCATTCTTGCCTTCCTTTTCTCTCTCCTTCCCTTCACTCCATTCCTCCCTCTCCCCAACCCTACTTCAACCCTTCCCCTCCCTCCACACCCACATCCACACCTCTGTCCACACCCACATCCACTCCACACTCCCAAATTTACCATCTTCGTCTTCCACATTTCCACTTCCATCCCAACGCTTATTCCTTCCTACTTTCCTTCCTACCTACCTTTCCCTCCTCTCTCCCTCCTTACCTTCCTTTCCTTCTCCCTTCCTTCCTCTTCCTCCACCTCCACCTACCCCCACATCCACACCACACTCCAGACCCACCACCTTGAAATTCCACACTTTCATCCAAGCTCTCACACGTTCCTGCCTTCCTACCTGCCTTCCTTTCCCCTCTCGCTGATATCTCCCTCCACCCTCTTCCTCCCACCGCCACACGCCCTCGGCCCTCCACCACCCTAGCATTCCACACCTCCACTTCCTTCAGTTATAACGGCTCCTGCCTGGTTATTCGAGGATGAAGGAAATTCATGTCACACCCCCTACTCTACCACTCCCTCCTTCCCTCCCTCCCACCTTCCTCCTCCTCCTCCCATTCTGTGCCGGAACTGTCAGCTGTGCCTCCTTCTCCTTCCTGTCACAATTT
>NC_136970.1:385000-387500 GCF_032717465.1 Coenobita brevimanus
TCATCATCATCATCACCATCATCATCACCATCATTATCATCGCTATCACTGTCATCACCATCAACACCATCATCATCACTGTCATCGTCATCATCATCATCATCATCATCATCATCATCATCACCATCATCATCACTGTCATCGTCATCATCATCATCATCATCATCACCATCATCATCACTGTCATCGTCATCATCATCATCATCATCATCATCATCATCATCACCATCATTATCATCATCACCATCATTATATCGGTATCACTGTCATCACCATCAACACCATCATCATCACTGTCATCGTCATCATCATCATCATCACCATCATCATCATCATCATCATCATCATCATCATCATCATCATCATCCATTAATTCAGTCTTCCTTCATTTCTTATTTCTATCTGCCTTCTCCCCTTCCTTCTCTCCTTCCTTCTCCCCTTTCGTCATCTCTCTCGTCTTCCCCTCCTCCTCCTCCTCCTTCCTTTTTACCTACTCACCTCGCCTCTCTCTCTCTCTCTCTCTCTCTCTCTCTCTCTCTCTCATTAATTTACATGTACATCTCAATTTGGCTATGAAGAAAAACTGGAATGGACCAGTGAGAGAGAGAGAGAGAGAGAGAGAGAGAGAGAGAGAGAGAGAGAGAGAAGAGGGGGTATGTGGGCAGGGTAAGTCAAGGTTCCAGGGGCAAGGGCACACAGGTGACCACGTACGCACATACGCACACAGACACGCATACGCACATCCGTAGTGGCATAGGCACACACACACACACACACACACACACACACACACACACAAACTTAAAAGATATTGCGCCAACAGAAAAAGAATTGTTTCTTTACTACTGAAAGGAATTGCATATAAAAGACTATGCAGACAGACAGATAGACAGACAGACAGACAGAGGACTTTAAAAGATTTTGTAATTTCTGTCATAAGGAGAGAGAGAGAGAGAGAGAGAGAGAGAGAGAGAGAGAGAGAGAGAGAGAGAGAGAGAGATCAACAGGACAGTAAGTACAGATCCTATGAATTAACTGAATTTCTGCCATAAGACCTACACTAAGATCTCGACGGAACAGTAAGTAGTGATCCTGGAGAGAGAGAGAGAGAGAGAGAGAGAGAGAGAGAGAGAGAGAGAGAGAGGAAGCATTTAAAAAATCCCTTTAAAACTGCCAAGCTGTGGACAGGATTTAAACTGGTATGGTGCATGTTAAAAGCCGTATTTGCTATCCTTGTCTTATTCTCGTATCTAATTACTTTTCTATACCATAATTAGCTTCTCTCTCTCTCTCTCTCTCTCTCTCTCTAGTTTACATCCTGTCTCAAAATCTGTCACAGTAAGAATAAGGACACTTTTTGTTGTGTGTGTGTGTGTGTGTGTGTGTGTGTGTGTGTGTGTGTGTGTGTGTGTGTGTGTGTGTGTGTGTGTGTGTGTGTGCGGTTACCTGTGGAATGCCTGCTCTACCATAACACCTGACTCCACATCATCCCCCCCCTCTCACTTCCTCTCTCACTTTCTTACTCTCTCTAACTCTCGTTTTTCTCCTTTTTCCTTCTGTCTCTCTCTCTCTCTCCCTTTTCCTCTATCCATTTCTTAGTGTTGTTGTTGTTCTCTCTCTCCTCTCTCTCTCTCTCTCTGCGTCTCGTGTAGAATTCTTAATTAATACAACGACCAGAATAACAAATATTTCAGTACAGAGAGAGAGACAGAGACAGAGAGACAGACAGACAGACAGACAGACAGAGAGGCGTAGGGGCCCAAGGCTAGGTTATTGTACTCTAACATGCTCTCTCTCTCTCTCTCTCTCTCTCTCTCTCTCCCTTTCTCTCTCTCTCACGTTTCTCAGATTTTTAAGATCTGTCAGTTGACGTAAATATGTAAAAAAAAAAAAATCCCCCCCCCAAAAACAAAAATTCTTGACGTTAAGGCAAATATGTTGGCCTTGGCGGCAGGGAGGTGACTCGGTGAATATTAGAGAGAGAGAGAGAGAGAGAGAGAGAGAGAGAGAGAGAAGAGAGAGAGACTATAAAAAAAGTGAGTAATTTTAGAACACGAGGTTAAGTTTAAACATAAAATACACGGCGTCAGTATGTATAAAATCTCTCCCTCCCTCTCTCTCTCTCCCTCCCTCTCTCTCTCTCTTTCTAGGATACAGAGCCGTAGTACTGCCTCTTGCCACTAAGCCACGTGAACTAGACTGCAAAGGGACGAGAATCTGGGCCAAGTTAAGGTGAAAGGAGTAAAGACAGACAGAGTGTAGCGAAAACGACTGACTCAGCGTTGTAAATGTCTATCCTGCATCGATTATTAACTTCCCCATCCCACTGCCAAACCCCACACCCACACCAGCAGACTGTGCCGTGGAGCGCCATATACAGACCACCCTGTACTTGTGAATAACAGGCCAATCCTAAATTCAGGTATATATATATATATTTTTAACGTCCCAAATTAACTGACAGAAATAAATTTGCTAACTCGGACAGATCCAAACGTGC
>NC_136970.1:392500-400000 GCF_032717465.1 Coenobita brevimanus
TTATTTTTCATTTATTTTTCTTTCATTTATTTTTCATTTATTTTTCTTTCATTTATTTTTCATTTATTTTTCTTTCATTTATTTTTCATTTATTTTTCTTTCATTTATTTTTCATTTATTTTTCTTTCATTTATTTTTCATTTATTCTTCTTTCATTTATTTTTCTTTCTCATTTATTTATTTTTCATTTATTTTTCATTTATTTTTCATTTATTTTTCTTTCATTTATTTTTCATTTATTTTTCTTTCATTTATTTCTCTTTCTCATTTATTTTTCTTTTATTTATTTTTCATATATTTTTTCTCTCATTTATTATTCATTTATTTTTCTTTCATTTATTTGTGGTAGGTCTCCATATTATAATTGCAAATCATCATCACTATCATCGACCGCAGCATATGTTAGGACTGCAGTTATTACAATTATGTTACTCCATATTATAATTATGTAACTACAAACAATATGTACCAATTTATGTGACAGTTGCATTAACAAGATGTAACTTTTATGTAACTTTAACTACAATTTTGTAACTACAAACGATATGTAACAATTATGTAACGACAAACGATTGCATTATGTTACACTAACTACAATTAAGTACCTACAAACGATATGTAACAATTATGTAACGACAAAACAGTTGCATTAACAAGATGTAACTTTTATGTAACTTTAACTACAATTATAAGGCCAAGACACTTATGTCAGAGTTGCATTAACAAAATGTAACTACAATTATAAGGCCAACACAATTATGCATTACCACAATATAAGTCATACAATTATAGCACAATTCTGTATTACCAGTATCATCATACAAGTTAGATGAAATATTAGACATTACTAAAGTGATAACTCAAATATGTAATGTATAACTTAGCAGTATTACCATTGCACAATTATATTGCATTTATTCAAATATGTATACAACTTGTTTAAATGTAATATTACTGAATAATCACTATTTACTATGAATAATATATGTATACAATATTCATACAATTATGTTACTTTACAATATTATGTATTTCACTTAATTAGCCTATAAGTTCATTATAATGTGTATGTAGTATGTATTAATATGTTATAACTATTAAATGTCGATGGTACGCCATTTTTGCGCGGCCGAGCAATGTGGTAGGTCTCCATATTATAATTGCAAATCATAATAGATAGATAGATAAATAGATAGATAGAGAGACAGATAGAAGCATGGAGTCAGATGATTGAGAAGGTATTGTGTCTGCGAGAATCGAGCAGTGCTAAACATGCTTACACATTCTTAACACTGAGGGAAGCTGACGACAGCGGCCAGTAAGGAGATGATGCAGTTAGCTGTCAGCAGTCTTCTCGTGAACAAAGATCCACGAGGAACACACGTGACACACCCCTGCTACACCAGATTTTAGGAAAGAGAGCTCAGACGGAGATTAGCCACCGAACAGGCTAGACAGAAGGAGACAAGCGACCCTAGAGAGAGGTCGAGACGGAGATTAGCCACCGAACAGAAAGAGAGAGAGATAGCGAGACAGGGAGGTAGCTACCCAGGACTTATACTATTATACCTGTTTAATATTTCCAAGACAAATAAAAATAGTCCCATACTATTCTTTACCTCTCCCGTCACTACATGACATCTGGTGGGGAAACTACTACAAGATATAAAAGCCGCTCGACCACAAGTCTAAAATATACTTCTCTACAAGTAAATACAAAGTCTTTATGACATATTTTTCTTTCTCATTTTTTTTCATTTATTTTTCTTTTTTTTTTTCTATATTTTTCTTTCATTTATTTTTCATTTATTTTTCTTTCATTTATTTTTCATTTATTTTTCTTTCATTTATTTTTCATTTATTTTTCTTTCATTTATTTTTCATTTATTTTTCTTTCATTTATTTTTCATTTATTCTTCTTTCATTTATTTTTCTTTCTTATTTATTTTTCTTTCATTTATTTTTCATTTATTTTTCATTTATTTTTCTTTCATTTATTTTTCATTTATTTTTCTTTCATTTATTTTTCATTTATTTTTCTTTCATTTATTTTTCATTTATTTTTCTTTCATTTATTTCTCTTTCTCATTTATTTTTCTTTTATTTATTTTTCATATATTTTTTTCTCTCATTTATTATTCATTTATTTTTCTTTCATATATTTTTTCATGTATTTTTCTGTCATTCATTATCACAGTTATTTTTTTCTTTCATTTATTTTTTATCTCCCCCGACGAAGCTGGTGCAAAAAGATATTAACCGTCTCCTTAACACCTCTTCCTAAGCGATTTATTCGTGGCTATGCCTGGTTAGTTATCCTCTTAGACGTTATTTATGCAGCGTACGGTGATAATGGAAGGATTTATGTGAGGCAGAGGAGAATAGTAAGGTGGGATAACATAAATCGCTTAGGAAAAGATGTTAGGGAGCTTCCTTAACCGACGGGAATAAGGGGATTTTAACACTGGCTTATGGTGCTAGTCACGAAGAAGTGCTATGGAATGTACGTAGAGCCACAGCATTCTCTTTTTCTTTTTTTTGTAAAGGAGTACAAAGGAAGGCAAAAGTAAGGTACAGAAATAGGGAAGAGGAATCCAGCGTGCCATGGAGAGAGAGAGAGAGAGAGATACGACCACGCAACCTATATCAATCAACCGGATAAAGCGAAGCGGAGAAATTACCACGAATCCCCAACTACCCACCAGTACAAATCCTATCTTGACCGCGACCTTGAATAAACCGGCAGAGGCGCAGCAGAGTGGCCGCCAGCAGGATGGATTCAGAGCAGTGACGTCAGTACCCCTTGCTTATACCTGGCTGGTCAGGGAAGCAGGGTAGTTCCGCACTGGTGACGTTCATGGGTATTTTGAACGCCTACGTAGCGAGGGTGGGCGTGGGCGGGGTGGGCGTGTGTGTTTGAACAGAGACGTGGTAAAATCCTATTGCTCTCTTTTTTCTTTCTTTCAGAGAGAGAGAGAGAGAGAAATGAAAGGAGGAAAGAACAAATTATTTAAAAATCATACGGAAGATTACAGGTGTCCTCAATTTAAAATAATAATAATAATAATCTGTAACAGCTGGACTTGAACAGCTGTAGGTTGAAATTTCTCTGGGTTTGGGGCGTGACCTGGCTTAACCCGTTACTGAGGGCATGGGCAGTAGGTCATGCTGGGGGGGGGGGTATTTTGGAGGTGGGCGTTGTAGGTCATGAGATAAGTATGAGTCACCGATTTCTCCTTGACACTGTGAGAGAGAGAGAGAGAGAGAGAGAGAGAGAGAACGATGCCTCACTCCATATCAGTAAACATATATATCGTGTCTCGTCAATTTTGTGGGGTGGAAATTATGAGTAAAGTGGAAGGGGAGGAGTGAGCGGGATGGGCTGGGTTATTGATGGATGGTGGGGCAGGGCGAGAGGGGAAGTACACCCTGTGAAGAAGGACGTTGTAGGTTAACTGGCTGGGCGCGTAATTCCTAGGTTGCTACCATCAAATAATAATAATAATAATAATAATAATAATAATAATAATAATAGTAGTAGTAGTAGTAGTAGTAGTAGTAGTAGTAATGATAAAGATACACATCATCATCATTATCATCACCATCATCATCACCATCATCACCACCATCCACTCATCTTATATTCAGGGGATAAATGACCCCCGCATCTAACACCCCCAGTCCCCGCCCCCCCCCCACAAAAAAAATCTATGCCAAATAAATCGTCTGGCGAGAGAGAGAGAGAAAAAAACACGTCATAGGTGTGAAAATTAAAAACCAAAAATTCCAAATACGTATATACTTTTTTTAACCTGGGAAAAAAAAAACTGCATTGTGTTCCTTAGAATTAAATAGAAATGTTGCCGGAAATGACGTGGGTTGTTGCATAGTGGGGCGAGGAGGATAGGCTGTGTGTGTGTGTGTGTGTGTGTGTGTGTGTGTGTGTGTGAGAGAGAGAGAGAGAGAGAGAGAGAGAGAGATAAACATGTTGACTAGGAAGAATTCGATATGACTATTTATAAGGAGGGTAGGTTCCGGGAATGACACCCCCCCTTCTCTCTCTCTCTCTCTTTCTCCGTCTCCTCCTCCTCCTCTTCCCTCCCACTTGACAACATCTTCCCTCTTCTTCCCTCCCTTCCTCCTCCTCCTCCTCCTCCTTCCTTCATTCCCCCCCTCCCTCCCGCTTCTCTCAACTTCCCTCCCCTTCTCACTGCCTTTCATTTCCTTCATTTTTTCTCCCCACTTCCTTCCGCTGCTATCTTCACTACCTCTGCCCTCTCCTTCCCTCCTTTTCCTTCCCTCCTTCCTTCTCTCCCTATCTCCCTCCCTCTCTACTTCCTCTTTCCCTTCCTCATTCCTTCCCTTCATAATTTCTTCCTTCCTCTCCTCTATTTCTCTCTTCCTTATCTTCCTTCCTCATTAGTTATTCCTTTCCCCTCACTTCTTCCTCCCGTCCTTCCATCCCAAAATCTTTCCCTGTTCAATTTTTCCTCTTTCTCTCCTTCCTTCCTTCCTTCCTTCTCTACTTCCTTCTGTTCTTCCTTTTCTCCCTCTTTCCCTCCTTCCTTCCTTCCCCATTTCCTCCTATCCTTCTTCTCTCCTTCCTCCACTTCCCTACCTTTCTCCATCTATCCATCCTTCCTTCCGTCCTCATTTCCAACCCTCTCTCCATCCCTCCAAGCCCTACCCTCACACACACACACACACACACACACACACACTCACACACACACACGCACACAAACACACACACACACACACACACACACACACACACACACACACACACACGGCTATCTCAAGGGCAACAGCAACCGTGTGTACTTTCGTCATTCCCATCATTCTTCTCTGCGTGGTGGGGGAGAGGGAGGCCTTCACGTGGTGGCACTGATAATACTGGCCGGATCCACTGCCTGGTTATACACACGTCCCTCAACTCCCCCCCTATCCCCCAGAAGGACGATGGTGGACGGCAGGAGGAGGGGAACTTCAGCCTGCAGTCCACTGTGTTCACTTTTAAGATGAACCTAGTGCTATAACATCAACAATAACGACAACAACAATTTCTCTGTACATATCTCTTGCTATTTCATCCATTCATCTATCTATCTATCTGTCTATCTGTCTATCTGTCTAACCATCCATCCATCCATCCATCTATCTATCCATCCATCCTTCTATCCAATCATCCACCCATCCATCCAATCATCCATCAATCCTATCCATCCATCCATCCATCCATCATCCAGTCCTCATTTGCCTATCAGGAGAGTAGGGACCCACGGCTAGGCAACTCACTCCCGAAATTTAAAGCGAGACTGACCAGCCTCTCTCGCCCCTGAGTGGCATTATGAGAGCAATAAACCCCAACCATTCCAAGAGGCAAACCTCTACGGGCGGCCATCCGGTTAAAGCACCTTAAATAAGAGGAATCTTTTAGTGTTATAGTTACCACCCAGCGAAGTCCTTGTTTTTCAGGATTACCAGAAAAAAAATTGGCTTGTCATTCAGTGCAGAGTCGCGTTTTTTTGTTTTTTTTTTCAAGAAAGAAGAAACCAAAGGCCAGAAGCCCGCAAGATTGTTCCCTTCAAGAAAAAAAAAAACAAGATAACAGAGAACAAATTCAAGTTCCGTTGCACTACATCGAGTGTGTGGATGGTAAGCGCCCCCCTACCCATCTCAGAAGTTGATATCCCCATTTGTTATTACCTTGACCTTGAACTTGCCCCTCCCATGCCCTTGCCTCCCCCTCCCCCCCCCCGTCACTCCCCTCTCGTGTTGCAGCCCCTCCCAGTCTTCCTTCACTCCTCCTCTTCCTCCTCCTCTCCTTCTCCTGCCTCCCTCTTCCTCCTCCTCCTCCTCCTCCTCCTCTCCTTCTCCTGCCTCCCTCTTCCTCCTCCTCCTCCTCCTCCTTCTCTTGCCCTCCTCTTCCATCCCTCCCCTCCCTCCTCTCCTCTCCACCTTCTTCCCTTTCCTCTCCCAATCCTCTCCTCTCACTGTTCCCTCCGCCTCTCATTCATCATCCTTCCTTCTTTCCTCTCCCTCTTTTGTCTCCTTCCCTACCTCTCTCTCCCTTCCTCCTACCCTACCTCTCCCTTCCTTCATACTCCCTACTTCTTCCTCCCTTCATCCTCCCTCCCTTCTCCTCACATCTCCCTCCCCTATCCTTCTCTCTCTCTCTCTCTCTCTCTCTCACACACACACACACACACACACACACACACACACACACACACACACACACACACACTGCAAAAGGACGAAAATCTGGGCCAAGTTAGGGTGAAATGAGTATAGCATCTTTTTGGCCACTGAGCTACGTGAAATAATATGCCATAAGGACGAAAATCTGGGCCAAGTTAAGGTGAAATGAGTATTGCAATTATTCTTTCGTTTTCGTGGACACCAAAATGTTACGCTCAGATAAACATGATTTCCTATACGGGGATTCTAAGAGATCTGAAAAAAATGATGTCGATTGGAAAATAGATGAGAGAGAGAGAGAGAGAGAGAGAGAGAGAGAGAGAGAGAGAGAGAGAGAGAGAGAGAGAGCATCAGTGTTTACGCAGGTGACTCTGGTGAATGAGAGACTGACTACGAGAGTGTCCGTGAGAGAGGTGGAGAGGATGGAGAATGAGAGACTGACCAGAAGAGTGTATGTGAGAGAAGTGGAGAGGGGAGAAGTAGGAGGGGGAGACCAAGAATGAGATGAGGGATGGAATGGAAAGAAAAAGACAGTACTACGGTTCTGCATTCTTCCCATAGCACTTCTTCGTGACTAGCATCCTATCAAGTGTTTATATTACAACCATGCATTCAAGATGGAGAGATGGCAATTTTAGGCCAAGTTAGTGTGAAAAGAGTATAGAAACTGCGTCATCGGAAAAGATTAGCACTTCTTCGTGACTAGCACAATATTCTAGCATTATTCTTACAGGGAAAATCGTATAGTTCTTAAGAAATGGCGTAAGAAGAGAGAGACAAGAATGTTGAATATTTAAGTGGGTGGGTCGGTGTTGAGAGAGAGAGAGAGAGAGAGAGAGAGAGAGAGAGAGAGAGAGAGAGAGAGAGAGAGAGACGGGGACACACACACACACACACACAGACACACACACACACACACCTAGACAGAGAGAAAGAAATATAATGATAATGAGAAAGAGAGAGACAAAGAAAGACTAAAAAAATAAAGAAAAGAAAGAAAACGGGAATAAGAGAAAAAGAGGAGAGGGGTGACTTAACAGAAGCTACGTAAACAGAGTCCGTCCAATGACCTTACCAGCGTGAGAGTGAGAGAGAGAGAGAGAGAGAGAGAGAGAGCATCACCCCAGTCCAAACACCAACATTAATACCATCACACAAATCCTGAATGAGATAGCCCTAGCATGTATTCATTTAAATCCATCGCGTGAGTGGATGGTACGTGGTAGGTTAAAGTGTACAAACTACCACTTAAATCTCAACGTCCCACTTAAGCAATGGAAGTGTAAGATGGGGTAA
>NC_136970.1:405000-420000 GCF_032717465.1 Coenobita brevimanus
AATTGGTTCATTCTCAGTCCTTCATGTATACTTTTCCTGCAGGCGTGTGCGTGAAGGGGAGGTGTGTGTGTAAACCTTATCACCTTGCTGTCAACGCCACACATTGTCTAAAAGGTAAATATTATACTGTTATCTGTCTATCTATTGCCAGAAGTCTTGATTCCGTAAGGGGTGGCCACAAACAAATCGCCTCTATGTCCCCCTGTCCCTTGCCATTTCGTTGCCCTCCTCACAACTTACATCCTCCTCTTTCATATACCTTTCTACGCCATCCCTCCATCTCATCCTCGGTCTCCCCCTCCCTCTCCCACCGTCTACCTCACCCACATGCACTCTCCTAGTTAGTCTCTTACCCTCCATCCTCTCCACATGGCACAACTACCTCAGTGTATTTCTCCTAACGCTTTCAGCCTTAAACTGCCATCTCTTCATCGTATATGCTGAGTTATAACAATAGATTAACATTAGAATACGAAGCTAGTCACGAGGAAGTGCTATGGAAAGGATGTAGAGCCGTGGTATTGTCTTTTTCTGCCACTAAGCCAAATGAAATAAGCTGCAAAAAGGTAGGCTGACACTGCGATATGATGCTAGTCACGAGGAAGTGCTATGGAAAGGATGGAGGGCCGTGGTAGTGTCTTTTTCTGTCAGTGAGTTAAATAAGTTGCAGAAGGACGAAAATCTGGCCAAAGAAAAGAAATATCTTAATGTATTGTCAACCTTCACATTATATCGGTCAGGCCTGGGTAATATCTAATCTATTCATACGTAATATTTTGGAAATTTCGGAGTGTATGCAGATATGTGTATAGTATGAGTATGGAGGAAAAAAATATTATAGAAAAATAGTCAATGCTGTATGAACGTGGATTCCCTCTCCGTTGATAGATAGATAGATAGACAGATAGATAGATGAATGGATGGATGCGTGAATGGAGGATAGACAGAGTGACTGACAGGGGGGGTAGACAGAAAGATAGACAGACATGGAGAAAGAGAGAGACAGAGAGAATATTACACCCATACCCCTCTCTCCACAGGTGCACTTTTGGGATTCCCCTGCGAGGTAGACTCCCAATGTAGTCTACGCGTAACCCACTCAGCGTGTATACAAGGCTACTGTCGCTGCAGCTCTGAACACGTCCCATACAGGAGGAACAACTGCCTGAAGGGTACGTAGAAAAATGATATTCCTATTTTGGTATTTTGGGGAGGCCCGTGGGAGTCAAAATTCTTTCAGTGTGATTAATTTGGTTTATTTTTCCACATAATGCGACTCTGTATAGCGAAGTTAGCATTACACTTGGACAGTAAAAATATTCCTGATTAAGTAGATATCAGTGTGCACTTAAGTATTGCCATTATAACACTTAAGGGAGGAATGCTATTACTATACACTTAATTAGGAATATTTTGACTGTCCAAATGTAATGCTGACTTTACTAACACAAATAATTCTAACTTTTAAACGTAATTCTAACTCCTCTAAGGTCATTCTAACTCTAACTCTTCAAAGGTCATTCTAACTCCTCTAAGGTCATTCTAACTCTTCTAAGGTCATTCTAACTCTTCTAAGGTCATTCTAACTTCTCTAAGGTCATTCTAACTCTTCTAAGGTCATTCTAACTCCTCTAAGGTCATTCTAACTCTTCTAAGGTCATTCCAACTCCTCTAAGGTCATTCTAGCTCTTCAAAGGTCATTCTAACTCCTCTAAGGTCATTCTAACTCCGCTAAGGTCATTCTAACTTTTCTAACTAGGGTCATTCTCACTTCCTGGCTCCGTCTCTCTCCCTTCATCAGGTTTGCTTTGGACTGTGAGTACAAAGGAGTATTGACAGTGACTCAGCCAGTACACTTACACCCCCCCACACTGCATTGACTTACACCACACCACACCACAATGCACTGAATCACAAAACCATACTACACCACACCACAATGCACTGAATCACAAACCATACTACACCACACCACACCACACCACACTGAATCACACCACACCACACCACACTGCACTGAATCACATCTCACCACACTACACCACACCACATCACACTACACTGCACTGAATCACACCACACCACACCACACCACACCACACCACACCACCCACCCACCCACACACACACACACCATCCACCCACCCACTCACCCACACACACACACACACACACACACACACCATCCATCCACCCCCCCCACCCACACACACTTATCCTCCTCTTCTCCCCCCCCCCAGGTACCCGTGTCGGTGGGGTGTGTCGTAGCCATGATCAGTGTCGGCTGGGCAGTTGGGGCAGCTATTGTAATTTTACGATACCCCGCGTGCTGGGCGTCTGTGCGTGTTCCGGAGACCTACCACGCTCTGGCCACACCTGCGGGAACTTGCGATACTGTAAGTGCTTTGGGTATCGTAAATTTAAAGGATATCGTAATTAGGTATCGTAAATTTAAGGGATATCGTAATTAGGCTAGGTATCGTAAATTTAAGGGGTATCGTAAGTTAAGGGATATCGTAATTAGGTACCGTATCGTAACTTTAGACATCGTAAGTTTGAAGTATGGTAAGTACCGACTATCGTAAGCTAAGGGCATCGTACGCTTTAAGGCTATCGTAAGTGTATCGTAACTGGCATGCATCGTAAGTCTCGCCTATCGCTTCCAGCCTCAGGAGCTATCGTAACTCATCAGCACTTACGATCTTTTATCCTCTATCGTAACTTCCGTCATCGTAAGTCACTTCAGTATCTCTCCAGTCACTTCCATATTTTACTGTAACTCTCTCTCTCTCTCTCTCTCTCTTTCTCTCTCTCTCTCTCTTTACTTTTTTTTGAGGGAATACATTTACAGCATCCTACTCTTTGGTTCTTTCTTTGCGCTGAGAGAGAGAGAGAGAGAGAGAGAGAGAGAGAGAGAGAGAGAGAGAAACAAAATCGTCTCCCATTAATATTCCTTCCCCAATAAAACCACCATCATTATCAACTTTCTTTATTACCTTCATCTACTTCCTTTGTTTATCTATCAACTATTAGTTATTCAGTAAAGTAGATTTGTCAAGTATTGCACTGTAGCACTTATAAATTCAGTCATTCACTTTTTTCACTAATAATTTCAGTCATTCACTTTTTTCACTCAACTTCATTCAGTTTTTTCACTTTTAATTCGTCATTCACTTATTTCACTTATAAATTCAGTCATTCACTTGTTTCACTTATAATTCGTCATTCACTTGTTTCACTTATAATTCGTCATTCACTTGTTTCACTTATAATTCGTCATTCACTTGTTTCACTTATAATTCGTCATTCACTTGTTTCACTTATAATTCGTCATTCACTTGTTTCACTTATAATTCGTCATTCACTTGTTTCACTTATAATTCGTCATTCACTTGTTTCACTTATAAATTCAGTCATTCACTTGTTTCACTTATAATTCGTCATTCACTTGTTTCACTTATAATTCGTCATTCACTTGTTTCACTTATAATTCGTCATTCACTTGTTTCACTTATAATTCGTCATTCACTTGTTTCACTTATAATTCGTCATTCACTTGTTTCACTTATAATTCGTCATTCACTTGTTTCACTTATAATTCGTCATTCACTTTTTTCACTTATAAATTCAGTCATTCACTTTTTTCACTTTTAAATTCAGTCATTCACTTATTTCACTTATAAATTCAGTCATTCACTTTTTTCACTTTTAAATTCAGTCATTCACTTTTTTCACTTATAAATTCAGTCATTCACTTTTTTCACTTTTAAATTCAGTCATTCACTTTTTTCACTTTTAAATTCAGTCATTCACTTGTTTCACTTTTATTACTTCTAATTTCGCAGTCATTCACTTTTTTCACTTTTATTTATGGCAATTATATTTTCAGTAGCAGCCAAAAATATGTGCAATATCTCAAAGTACAATTCCAAAAATATTATTATAGTTTCTAAGGCACCTGCACAAACTTTATTATTTTTAAAAGATTTGTTTTGATAACGGTATGCGTAAAAAAAAAATAATTATCTTTTCCTTTTTATTTATCTAATTCTTTGAGGATGGGATAAGCCTAACCTCTTCATTCTTGCCACAGACAGACGATTTTATTATGCCCAAGAGTGGCTTCCCGTCCCCAAAGGGTTAATAGAGTGTAAGCTAGTCTCCTCGTGGGCTTAGAAGGCTCCCGGCACCTCCTCCTCACCAGGGTACACTGATGAGTCTGGCGCCATTGGGGTTTGAGGGTTGGGGCTATGATCAACTTCCTCAGAGCCTAGATTGTTGTTTGACAGAGCATACCCATCAACCGCAGGCAAGCAATGGCCACTGCAAGGTCGTCCCGTGCAGTGGATCGAAGTTCCCTTACGGTAGATAGCGCCTCACCACAGCAAGGCGCAGGGAAGGGTATGGAGGTTTGGTTTCTCCCCCCACCTAACAGGGGCACCATAGTAGCCTCCACATCACCCTGTTATTTGATTATATGGTTACCACCCAGCGTTGTAAATGGTTTCCTAAGTTACAAGAAACTATTAAACTTGTAACTTAATGCAGAGTTACCTGAAGTGGTAGGAAGAATAATAATATGTGACAGGAAGGAAAGCAAGAAATAGGATGAGAGGGGGATAGACACAAAAAGAGAGGCAAAAGTGAAGGCAGAAGTAACCAGCACTACATCAGGTGAGTGGATGATGGTCGCCACAACCTACCACCAAGAAGCCTGGGCAAAATAACACGTCCACAGAAGGGGGAATGAGACGAGCTTACGTAACAGAACCGAATATTAAAATGTAATATATAATTGTAAAATAAATCGGTGAGGAGGAGGTGTTAGGGCACTCTTAAGCCGACGAGAATAAGGTTATGTTATGCCTAAGTTATCCATTATTTTTTCTCCTGTAATTGCTGTGTTATGCCCCTGCACACTTAGCACATTTAGCACACACGTATTTAGCAGCTTAGCACACCACACGCTAAGGTACGCACACACACACACACAGTACGCTCCTTAACACACCTTCCTAAGTGATTTATTTTGCGTATTCCACCTGAATATTCTCCTGTATATTATTTATGAATTTTAATATCAATCTGCATAAGTAAAATATAAGAGAATGACAACGTGAAATATGTAAAGAAAATCTAGTCACGAAGAAGTGTCAGGGAGCCTCCTAAGCTGCTAGCATACGAGCCTAGAATCTGCTACACCCACTGCACCCACCTACCACTGCTTACACCCACGCAGTACACCCGCCCATCCCCACCCACCCACCCACCTACACACACGAATCACCGTCATAAACCCGACCCTCTTCGGTTATGCATCTATCTGTAGTCTCTCTGACCCTCTCATTTATCTATCCTTGTATCTATTCTCTTATCTATTACCCATTTAGATCCCCCTTCCCTATCCCCCCCATATCCCCACTGACACCCATCCCATTCATCCCTATTTCACCTTTCAGTTTCTGTTTTACACATCTCCTCTCCCCATTTCCCCCAGTATCATCTGCTCTCCCGGCTGTGGTTACCTATTTAATGCTTCCTCCACCCCATTTACCCATTCCCCATTTATGCCCACTTTCTCACTCTCTCAGTTCACTCACCTAGCTCTCTCTATCTCGCTTTCTTTTTCCACTTCTCTCACTATTCTCTCTTTTTCTCTCCTTTCTTTCATAGCTATAAACCTTTCCTGAAATGTAGACGTCCTTTCCACATATTCTGCTCTCTCATCCATCCTTCTACCTGTCTTCATCGTTCTTCATCTCTACTTTCTAACCCTACCCACGTACATTCTAGTCCCTTCCCACCCACCTACCCACCCATCTAACCCACCTATACCCCTCTCTCACTCACACACTCTTCCCCTTTCCTCTCTTCACTCTAACTCCTTCCGTCACCTACCCACCTACATTCTATCCCCTCTCCCGTCTACCCACCTACATTCTTCATCTACCCACGTACATTCTACCCCCTTCCCACCCACCTATCCCCCCATTTCACCCACCTAGGCACCCATCTAACCCACCTACACCGGTCTCTTATTTACACCTTCTTCTTTCCTCATCTACCCACCTACATTCTTCATCTACCCACGTACATTCTAGCCCCTTCCCACCCACCTATCCCCAATTTCACCCACTAAAGCACCCATCTAACCCACCTGCACCCCACCAGCTTTGGGCTCTCCCTGTGGCACCACCGCCCAGTGCCACACCCACGTGCCTGGCGCAGTGTGTGTCATCCAGAACGGCACTCTCCCTCCGGCACCCAGAGACCTTGCGCCCAACAGCATCTCCGCCATACCAGGGGTCGGTCCCAGGCCCTTAGGAGTGCCCTTGGCCGTCTGTGCCTGCCCCCACGGCCATCTGGCGGCGGAGAATGGAACCAGGTGTATTCCGATTCTTAAAGGTAACGGTGTATTCCGATTGTAAATGGTTCAAATGGATGTGACCAAAACTAAGAGACTGATTACCGTACTCGACGAAATTATATTTTCTTTCTCACATGATGAAAGATGAATTACATATTGGTTCTCCGGACAATATGTATTTTTTTTTCTCAATAATGTGGACATGACGAAAGGTTTACTCTCTATTCTCCGGACGAAGCGATTTTTCGTAAGTAACAGAATGACGAAAAATTACGCACTACTCCTTACGATGGAGTCAATTATTTCTTTCAGAAATAAAAATATTTATGCACACTTGACGAAAAATAGTATACAGATGCCCGGACGAAGTAATTTTTTTATTCTTTTTATTTTTTTCAATGGTAACCCAATGACGAAAGACGGAATAGCCACCAGCTTCTCTGCCGAAATGAAATTTTCGTCTTAAAGATAAAAGAATGAGCGATTTTTCTTCATTAATCTTTTGACTTTGGTTCGAATTATGATTCTATGCCAGTAAGTAATTTTATCTGACCTAAAAATAACTGGCAAGAGATGTATTCTGGTTTTCAGGTATTACAAAATGAAAAAGATAACGATCTATCTACGCTATTTTTTCTATTTTTTCCTGACAGAGACGAATGCAAAGGTAAGAGAAATAACGAAGAATTAAAAAGGTTATCACTCTTACGAAATGAATATCCATATGTCTATCCACTCATGCACATCTTTCCCTCCATCCATCCACCCAATCTATCCACACAGACGCAGGCATCACCCCCGCATCCCTAGGCCAACGCTGTGAGGGCTCCCACCAATGCCGTGCCTCAGACCCCTTCACGTACTGCCGTGCCGGGGTGTGCCACTGCATACACGACACGCCACAATGCTCCGTGAAAAACCGCGGCTGTCATGAGGATACGTTTCAGGTGGGAATTTTGGTGGAGTCTACCCTAAATCCGACACGTTTTCTCTGGATGCGCTTTTTCTGATCCGTTTTCTTTTAAGCGAATTTAAATAGTGGACTTAACTGTTTTGCTTCCAGTGAAAACATTAACCAGTTTTGAGACAATAATAATAATAATAATAATAACAATAATAATAATAATAATAGTAGTAGTAGTAGTAGTAGTAGTTGTTGTTGTAGTAGTAGTAACGACGCAAAACGAAAATCTTGTCCAATTTAACGCGCAAAAATCACCATAATCACGCCAAATTCTCTCTCCATCCAGTGTTTCTCCTCGGGGCAGTGCATCAGCTGGTACTACGTGTGCAATGGTGAGATGGAGTGCGAGGATGGGTCGGACGAGAGCTACTGCGTGCCTAACCGATGCCCTGCCCTTGCCCACACGTGCGCGGATGGCACGTGCATTTCGCGTGCCAAACTCTGTGATGGGATGGCAGACTGTCCGGATGGCTCGGATGAAATGGCTTGCTATGGATGTGAGTGTGGAGACTGATAGATAGATTGACAGATAGATAGACAGATAGATATATAGGTACGTAGATATATAGATAGATAGATAGACAGATAGATATTTAGACAGATGTAGATAGATTGACTGGTTGACTGACTGATAGACTGACTAATATACAGGCAGAGAGAGAGACAGACAGACAGAACTCTCACTTTTCCTCTCCCCCCCGCCCCTCCAGCCTGCCCCCCCTCCACGTTCCGGTGCGGTGATGGTCGGTGTCTACCTGGGTTCGTGTTCTGCAATGCCACGCCCACCTGCACGGACGCCACGGATGAGGACGAGAAGGCGTGCATACAGGGCGATATCACTACCAAATATTGCCCTTTTAGGTGAGCTGTGTGTGTGTGTGTGTGTGTGTGTGTGTGTGTGTGTGTGTGTGTGTGTGTGTGTGTGTGTGTGTGTGTGTGTGTGTGTGTGTGTTCTTCGTTAATCAGTATCGTCATTATTGTTTATATCGTCGTCATGATCATCACCATCATGTGATAACAATAAATTTAAAAATAATACTAATACTAACAATAATAATCTACTACTACTACTACTACTATATACTACTACTGCTACTACTACAAAACTATTACTACTACACTACTTGCCCACTACTACTACTACTACCACTACTACTACTACTATCACCAGCCTAATAATAATAATAATAATAATAATAATCTTTCAGGTGTCGCAATGGCAGGTGTAGATCAACGGCAATATTGTGTTCAGGGACAGACGGCTGCGGCGACAACTCAGACGAAGAGAAGTGCTCCGTTTGTAGTAAGTAGCGCAGTGCTGTAGCGTTCAGTAGGAGTGGTGTGTAATATCCAGCGTTCAGTAAGAGTTTATGCATAGCACCTGTGTGTATGAGCCGTGTATAGGAGATATGTATGAGTATAGTGTCAGCCCAGCCTTTGACTACTTGGTAAATGTGGATCAGTTCCCCGCCTGGGAGTGTTTTGCAAGGCCATCTGTGTATAGGAGATACGTATGAGTGGTAGTGTCAGCCCAGCCTTTGACTACTTGGTAAATGTGGATGAGTTCCCCGCCTGGGAGTGTTTTGCAAGGCCAGCTGTGTATAGGAGATATGTATGAGCCCAGACTTTGACTACTGACTGATTGACTGATAAATTACTTCCTCTTTACAGGCTGCGCACCCTCTCCGTCATGATGGGGTTGCCAAAGGGAGTGGACCAATTCATCGCACTGTAAACACAACAGGGCAACTAAGCGCTCAACCCAAGATACTCCACTACCTTTAATTCTCAAGGCGCCTGGTGGTCTAGAGGTCCAAGGCGCCTGGTTTTGTGTCCACTGATTTGAGGGCTGTATCTTACGTGTTAAGGGGACGGCTCAGTCGGCTGGTGTGGGCGAGGGTGTAGCAGCGGGGATAGGAAATGATGACGCACGCTATTGATAACCCTACTAAGCCGTTCCCACCCCGACGATGCAATTTCTTAGTCTTGCTTTTCCAGACGATTTTATTCAGCTCAGGGGAGGCTTTTGGAACTGGGGGGGGGGGGTTAAATACAGCCTTAGTAAATAAATAAATAAATAAATAAATAAGATTAAAAAAAATAAATCGTACGGAGATAGCAAGAATTAACTACACTCCTTTCACCTTAACTTGGCCAAGATTTTCGTCTTTTTGCAGCTTATTTCAAGTAGCTTAGTGGCAGAAAGACAATGCTCTAGCTCTCAAATCCTTTCCCACGCCACTTCTTCGTGACTAGCATTATTTCTTTCACGTGTAGCTCAGTGGCAGAAGAAAAGATGATGGTGCGGCTCAATTCTTTCCAACAGCACTTCTTCGTGACCAGCATCATATTCTTTAGCGTAGCTCAGTGGTAAAGAAAATGCTGCAGCTAAATTCATCCCATAGCACTTCTTCGTGACTAGCATCATAATCTACTGCTAATCTATTGTTACAACTCGGCATTCAAGGTGGAGAGATGGAAATTTTAGGCCAAGTTAGAGTAACAGGAGTATAGATGACGTTAAAAATTTACAATGGGGATACCCTTTCAAATTTCTATAATAATAATAATAATAATAATAATAATAATGGTGATTATCATTATTATTACCGGTATTATTATTATTGTTATTATTATTATTATTATTACCGGTAATGTAAATGCTGCTACTACTACTACTACTACTACTACTACCACTACTTTGGCTAAAGCTTTGCCATTGCACTTGACGTCTCAGAGGCTTCCGATCAAGTCTGGCATAAAACTTTACTTTCCAAACTACTACTACTACTACTACTATTACTATTACTACTACTACTACTATCATTTTTTATCTATCAGACATATCATACAGGAAAAAATATATCAAAGAAATATATGGCGGAAATCAAGCAGGCGGCTGAACGAAGACATATGCAAAATGAACGATGTCTCAATTCACTTTTATAAGTTTCTCAGAATGTATCGTTCGGCGTCTAAATGTTTCGTGATTGTAAGATTAAGGCATTCTCATCTTGTAAAGCTCCTTAACACCTCTTCCTTAGCGATTTATTTTTGGATATGGCTGGTTAATATCCTTTTGTACGGTATTGATGGAGAGTATGGCGATATTGGAATGATTTATGTAATACAGAGATGGACAGTAAGGCGTAATAAGCAAAATAAATCGCTTAGGAAGAGGCGTTAGGGAGCTTCATTAACCAAGAATAAGGGACATTGTATTACTCGATATTCTCGTATATATAAGGAATATTTTTGGTTTTCTGATACATTATTATTATTATTTTTTTAATATATAGGCATTTATTTTTACTATAGCCAAAGTTGATAGGGCAATTGTGAAGTATTATATATTGAAATTTTATCTATATATCTTCTTCTCAAAATTTGCAAAGATTAATGTAGCCTCTATTCCCTTCTACAAAATTACAGGATTCAATATTGTGTCCGGGGAGAGAGAGAGAGAGAGAGAGACGTGATTCTCCCGTGGTGGAAGGGCTAAATGCTTTATTATTATTATTATTATTATTATTATTATTATTATTATTGAGCGTAATATGTTCCAAAGCTATTCATGTCAAGAATATTATTATTATTATTATTATTATTATTATTATTATTATTACTCAGAAGTTGTTAATATTAAGGGAAATTCCAGTGACCTCTCCTCGGGCTAGATAGAAGGGAAACAAGGGCATTACAGGTCAAGGGGGTCATTTTGTGGTGCTAGATATGTTGAAGGTGGTATTAAGGTGGTATTAAGGAGTTGAAGGTGGTATTAAGGTGTTGAAGGTGGTATTAAGGTGCTGAAGGTGGAATTAAGGTGTTGAAGGTGGTATTAAGGTGATATTAAGGTGTTGAAGGTGGCATTAAGGTGCTGGAGGTGCTATTAAAGTGGTATTAAGGTGTTGATGGTAGTATTAAAGTGGTATTAAGGTGCTGAAGGTGGTATTAAGGTGGTATTAAGGTGTTGAAGGTGGTATTAAGGTGTTACTAAGGCGCTGAAGATGATATTAAGGTGGTATTAAGGTGTTGAAGGTGGTATTAAGGTGTTATTAAGGCGCTGAAGATGATATTAAGGTGGTATTAAGGTGCTGAAGGTGGTACTAAGGTGGTATTAAGGTGTTGAAGGTGGAATTAAAGTGGTATTAAGGCGCTGAAGATGATATTAAGGTGGTATTAAGGTGCTGAAGGTGAAATTACACGTTTTATACCCGTTAAATACCTGGTTTTATTTATACCCTTATATTAAGCCACTTGGTATTTCCTTAAGGAGAACGAAACAGAGGCTGACACACACACACACACACACACACACACACACACACACACACACACACACACACACATTCCGTCTAAAGCTTCCATCCCTAAGGTTATTATTATTATTATTATTATTATATCTGAAATACTATAGTCAAAAAGGAATGCTACACTCCTTTCACCTTAACTTGGCCCAGATTTTCGTCCTTTTGCAGCTTATTTCACGTAGCTCAGTGGCAGAAAGACAGTACTACGGCACTACATCCCTTCCACTGCACTTCTTCGTGACCAGCACCATAGTCTAGTGTTAGAGAGAGAGAGAGAGAGAGAGAGAGAGAGAGAGAGAGAGAGAGAGAGAATTTTTAGTCTTTCAAATATCGTCATTTTCACTCTAAAAATAATAATATCCAAATTAATTCCTTTCCCTTACCTTTCGATCCTGAAATCTGTAATCCTGTCACCTTTACTTGGCTCAGATTTTCGTCCTCTTGCACCTTTTATCACGTAGTTCAGTTCTCTACATCCTTTCCACTGCACTTCTTCGTGACTAGCATCGTATCTTAGTGGTAATCTTGACTTGCATATTTTTTTTCGTCCTTTTGTAGCTTATTTCACGTATTTTCGTGGTCTATATCCTTTCCATTGCACTTCTTCGTGACTAGCATCTCTTAACGATAGTCCTAGGCTCGTCTTCTCGTCGGGAAAGGAAGCTCCCTAACACCTCTTCCTTAGCGATTTATTTCTGGACATGACTAGCTATATATCCTTCAGTATGTTATCTATGCAGAGTACGGCGATATAGGAAGGATTTATGCAACACAGAAGAGGGCAGTAAGGTGTAATGAAAATAAATCGCTTGGGAAAAGGCGTTCGGGAGCTTCCTTACCTTGCTACAACTCAGCACCCATTGTAGGATTGTCATTTTACGCTTATTTAAAGTGAACGGATTATAGGAATTTTAAATTTGACTTTCTAAAAATTCTTTCACATTTCGATATGCCACATTTGGATAATTATTTGTTCATATATATTTTTTCCCCCATGTGGTTTTCAATTGCCATAGTTCACCTTTCAAGCTTCCATTTTCCCTTAATATACCCGTTTTCTATATAGGCTCACACCGATGGTAGATGTAAACAATAATATTTTGGTTCGTATACGGTAATCGTAAAGCCGTGTAGGGCGCTTGCCAATAATGTTACGTGATCTATTGAGAGAGAGAGAGAGAGAGAGAGAGAGAGAGAGAGAGAGAGAAAAGAGAGAGAGAGAGGGAAAAAAGAGAGAAAAAGAGAGAGAGAATCAAAGAAACAGGAAGGAGTGAGAACTGTGAGATCTGAGAAACAGGCAGGAGGAAAACAATGATGCGAGCTGGCAGATAAAAACGGAGAGAGGGAGAGAGAGAGAAATTACGTACCTTCAATTAATTCAAAACACCCTCCAGTCACCAAAATACCGCCATAACACTCACACACAACCCCCTCACTCCCTGCCCAAAGGCACACTGGGTACCCTATCAATATTCTTATCTATATACGATGTGACAGATCCACGCCGCGCATGCGCAGAAATGTCCTCGCTCCCCGCAAAACCAAGGACTATGATCTTGTATTAATTTTCCTTTATAAAACTGTAATTTTACGCCAAGTTATGTATATATATATTGGCGTAAATGAGAGGAAATATTTAAAAAATATTAGCTTTGTCGTTTCGTGAAGGAGGTGTCACGTAACCAACTGTTTACCACCATTAATACGATCACTACTACTACTACTACTACTACTATGACTGCTACAGCTACTACTACTACTGCTACCACCATCAGCTACGTCTTGTAAAGGCGTAATGTCCTAAAATAAATCGCTAAGGAAAATACGTTA
The DNA here is from genome assembly GCF_032717465.1 of Coenobita brevimanus. NCBI lineage: Eukaryota > Metazoa > Arthropoda > Malacostraca > Decapoda > Coenobitidae > Coenobita > Coenobita brevimanus. Next base: position 418,472 of record NC_136970.1, read on the forward strand.
CGATACCACCTAAAATCTGGTCATTAATGGGAGGATAAATGAGGTAAAAAATAACTCAAAATTTTTATTGAAAGTCACATCTATTAGTTCCATATATCTATCGAATTATCTATTACACATATACATCTATCTATCCATCCATCCATTAATACTTCCATCTATCAGCCTCTCCGCAAATTTATCTATCGTTATGGTTAATTCGTTTTCATTTTATCTATCATGTTGTTTCTATCTATCTGTTCGTATCTATTTTTGTCCTCCATCTATTCTTCCCTTTTACTTATATAGATAGATAGATAGATAGATAATTTTCCTGTCTAATATAACTGGAAACTGGCATCCATTCTTTTGCTTCGACAGATAGATAGATAGATAGACAGATAGATATTTTTTCTATTAAATCTGAAAACTTGCATTCATTATTTTCCTTCGACATACAGACCGACATAGATAGATACACCGATAGATAGATAGATAGATAGATAGATTTGTTCCCATTAATACACCTGAATTCTGACATCCATTCCTCTTCATGTATTTGTATTTGTAATATATAGATTTTAAAAAACGTCAATTTGTAAGAGTATTATTGGGGAGAGAGAGAGAGAGAGAAGGAGGAGGAGGAGAGGAGGAGGAGGAGAAGAAGAAGAAGAACAGGAGGAGGAGGAGGAGGAGGAGGAGGAGGAGGAGGAGGAGGAGGAGGAAGAGGAGGAGGAGGAGGAGGAAGAGGAGAAGAAAAACAACTAGAAGAAAAACAAGAAAAACACTACATTATAAAACACTCCATCAGAATCACCATCAACACAAACCCTTCCATAAATCCGTTCAATTGATCACCAGGCCTTGCAACGGCGCTGGTGGGGTAGAACATGTTGCACGCGTCCCATTTGCAACATTGCTCGCACAGTTCGTAGTTGATTCCGAAGCCCCGAAGCCTGCATGAAGCGTAGCAGACATCGGTGCACTCTCTTTTCAACATGATCAACACGCCGTTCACCTCTGTCCTCTCCACCTGTAATTAGGAGAGTAGTGAGGTTAATTATCTACCTATCTGTCTATCTACCTATCTATCTATTTATCCGTCTATCTATCTATCTATCTGTCTATCTCTTTTCAACATGATCAACACGCCGTTCACCTCTGTCCTCTCCACCTGTAATTAGGAGAGTAGTGAGGTTAATTATCTACCTATCTGTCTATCTATCTATCTATTTATCCGTCTATCTATCTATATCTATCTATCTGTCTATCTCTTTTCAACATGATCAACACGCCGCCGTTCACCTCTGTCCTCTCTACCTGTAATTAAGAGAGTAGTAATTATCTATCTGTCTATCTATCTATCTATCTATCTATCTATTTATCCGTCTATCTATCTATCTATCTATCTATCTATCTATCTGTCTATCTCTTTTCAACATGATCAACACGCCGTTCACCTCTGTCCTCTCCACCTGTAATTAGGAGAGTAGCCAGGTTAATTATGTCTATCTATCTATCTATCTGTCTGTCTGTCTATCTACCTATTT
>NC_136970.1:427500-445000 GCF_032717465.1 Coenobita brevimanus
AGTCTATATTAACACACACACACACACACACACACACACACACACACACACTCACCTGATTTCCGGCATTGGCGTTGGCAGCGACATTCAGATTATTACTATTGATATTGTTGTTGTTATTGTTGTTATTGTTGTTGTTGTTGTTGTTGATGTTGTTAGCGATGTTAGCGACGGCGGTAAAGACGCCTAGGGAGAGGGAGATGAAGACCAACTGTGAGATACTAACAGCAGCCGCGTCCACAGCATCCGGGCAATTAACCTGGCTCGTACCTCCGATGGGCAGGTAAATCACTGCTGGATCGTTGCTTCGAACCCTCCTCTTTCGATCTTGGGGGAGGTGAGAGTGAGGCGTGCTTAGTCTCTTGTTCTTGCTATCCTTTTCATATTCTACATCGTCTTTAGACGTATTATCTTGGCTAGCATCTTTAAAACGATAATTCACCGCTGGATCGTTGCTTGGAACCTGCCTCTTTCGATCTAGTGGACGGTGAGAATGAGGCGTGCTTAGTTTGTTGTATTTTTTGCTATCTTTCTCAAATTCACCGTCGTTTTTATAAGTATTATTGTGACTAGCATCTTTATCAGTCTTTATTTCTCTTATTTCCTTATTCTTTATCATATTCTTTACCTCTTTATCAGTCTTTATTTCCTCTACTCCCTTATTCTTTATTTCTTTACGTGTCGTCATTTCTCTTACTCCCTTACTCATTACCATATTCTTTATCTCTTTACCAGTCTTTATGTCTTTATTATTAGTCTTTATTTCTTTATTATTACTCTTTATTTCTTTATTAGTCTTTATTTCTCCTACTTCCTTATTCTTTATCGTATTCTTTATCTCTTTATCAGTCTTTATTACTCTCACTCTAGCACGGTGTTCCTCAAGGGCTTTATTCAGTGCCTCCTTTACTACCATCCTCTGCCTGTCTAATTGCTCTTGGTGATTTGCTCGTTTGGCTTGTTTTGATGGGTAATTAAGACGTTGTAGGCTAATTAGGGGGTCATTAACGCCCCTAATTGTCTCCCTAATCACTCCTTCCGGTACTTGAAGCCTCGTTATGTAATTAGTGAGCTCTGATAGATAGTTATGAATCTGAAGGCTAACTAGGGGGTCATTGAGTGTTTGTAGACTAATTAACGGGTCATTAACATCTCTAATTGCTTCTCTAATCACTCCATCGGGTACTTGAAGCCTCGTTACGTTATTAGGGAGCTCTGATAGGTAGTTATGAACCTTAGGACTAATTAGATGGTCATTAACGCCCCTAATTGCTTCTCTAATCACTCCTTCGTGTACTTGAAGCCTCGTTATGTAATTAGGGAGCTCTGATAGGTAGTTATAATGACCCTGAGGGCTAATTAGGCTGTCACTGTAGTTTAGGGTCATTAGCACATCCTTAATTACGTCGTTTTGCCTCGTTAGCGGGACGGGAGGCTCTGATTGGTCCATTTTTGGGTTTAAATCACCTTCGACACCAATTAAAGGGTCATTATACTCTAGGGTCATTAGCCGACCTCCTCCTGCCCCCGTAATCACCCTCATTAGCGCCATAATTACCATCATTAGTACTGGAGTCATTTTTCCTTCACAATCAGTACACGTAATTAGTTCTGTTATTTTGTTTTTGTTTTTTCTTGGAGGGAATAATTTTGCGGATTTCTGGCCTTGGGTTCCTTCTTCCTTACATTAAAAAAGTATATTATTTTCATCTGACGGGACTGGTTCATTAAGTAGCATGAATAATGGGAATAGGGATCTTTTTGAGGAAGGAATGAGTCTCCTTGGTTACTAGTCAAATCAACCCTCCAATCTGACTACACCTGGCCATCAACAGAGCTGAAAGGGGGTAAGGGATCTTTATGTGTTAGGAACGCGTCTCCTTGGTTACTAGTCAAAGCACTCAAAAGTCACAAAGTTTTAAATCACCACTCATTTCACCATCTTTACATTATTTGGTGTTCATTTTTTCTCTTTGGTCTTCGTTCAATGTCTGTTCACTTCCATATTCCTTCGTATGTTTCACTCCTATTCGTTCTGTTTCGTTTCATTCCATTTTCGTCCTGTATTCATTTCGTTTCACCATCTTACGTTCACTGCGTACCGTTAAGTTGAATAATTTTGGTTTCAGATGAGATGGAGAGATGGAGTGGAGAGCTAGAGAGGGGGGTGTGAGCTGGGAGCAGGGCAGTGAAATAGCGGGGGACAGGGCGACATGGAGGCGATTTGTTTGTGGCCACCCCTTACGGGATTAACGCGCCTGGCAATAGATAGAAAGATAGGTTTCTTCGCTCACCCAGACCTTCCCTCCTCCTCACACGCGGACCTGTTGACTTGTGTGTGAGAGAGAGAGAGAGAGAGAGAGAGAGAGAGAGAGAGAGAGAGAGAGAGAGAGAGAGAGAGAGTGATTTTTTACGGTTCCTGTCCCTCCCCCCCTCTCTCTCTCTCTCTCTCTCTCTCTCTTTGCGTGTACGTATGTGTCGTGGCACTTAAATTCCCGGTTGCCTAGCGTGCACACACACACACACACACACACACACACACACACACTAACGGGGTAGGGGGTATGGGTGCGTGACAGGTGAAGAGAATGGGGAGAGGGGGGAGGAAAGAGGGAGGTAAAAAGGTACTCTCTCTCTCTCTCTCTCTCTCTCTCTCTCTCTCTCTCTCTCTCTCAGCACTCCCCACCCTCACACCACCACAGCAAGACATCAGAGGAGTGGACGGCTGTTGTTAAGGCCGCGAGATCAAGCCCGTTTGTGAGAGAGAAGAAAAAAGCAAGAAGTTTAAATCCTTAGAAATACGAGTGAAAAAAGAGAGAGAGAGAGACAGAGAGAGAGAGAGATAAGAAGGAAAGAAAACGTAGAGAGAGGTAGAAGAAAGAAAACGGAGAGAGAAAGAAAGAAGGACTGAGAAAAGAAAGAGAAAGAAAAAAACATAGAAGAAAAATTATCCAGTGTTTGTGAAATAACAGACGAAAAATCTGAAAAAACTACTACTACTACTACTACTACTATCACTACTACTACTGCTTCTGCTACTACTACTACTACTACTACTATTACTGCTTCTGCTACTACTACTGCTGCTGCTACTACTACTACTACTACTACTATTACTGCTTCTGCTACTACTACTGCTGCTACTATTACTACTACTACTACTACTAATAATAATAATAATAAACTATACCTTTTTCACCTTAACTTGGCCCAGATTTTCGTCCTTTTGCTGCTTTTTTCACGTGGCTCAGTTATGGAAAGAGACAATGCTGCGGCTCTACATCCTTTCCCATAGCACTTCTTCGTGACTAGCGCCATCTAGCATTAATCCATCACTACAACTCAGCATTCAAGATGGAGAGAGATGGCAATTTTAGACCAAGTTAGGGTAAAAAGTATATAAGAAAGAGTCATATATAAATTTTTTCGTCCCATATAAATCTTTTTCGAAATCCTGTACTTTTTTTTTCACAATGGAGATAATTTTGATGCTAATTTTGGTGACTGGGCAAATTTTGAGAGTTTCAGGCCTTCAATTTTCACTAGATATCGATTTTTCAACTTATTCTCTTCCTTTGGGGGCGATGGAGGGAGAGAATTTACGTGAAAGCCAGAGATTATTGGAAAAGTTTTGGGATGGGGTGGCAGGAGAAGTTGCTATAGATGAAACAAAAGACGTGGGTTTAATAGAGAAAGAGAAGAAATTTTGGGGCAAAGTTATTGATGGAGTGGCAAGAGAAATTAATATGGTTGAAAAAACAGACGGAAATTTATTAAGAAGGGAGAAACTGTTGACTAAAATTGTTGACTATTTAAGAAGTGAATTTGTTATGGGTGAAAGCAGTGACAAACATAGAAGAAAAAAAGAGACTCTAACCACGACTACCAAAACAACTAACGACCCTAACAACTCTCTAACTACAACTACCAACACAAACAACCACTCAAACAACTTTCAAACCACGACCACCAACCCAACCATCAACTTTAACAACTCTCAAAAGACGACCAGCAATTCAGGTTCAAACGACCCTATCAGTTTTCAAAGTACGACCATGTACCCACACCTCAACGACCTTCTAAACTCAGCTACCTTAAACCACAACAACTTCACTCTAAACGACTATCAAAGCACTACGACCGTCCACACACATACCCACGAATATCCCAGCCATCCTTCAACTACCACCAACGACCATGCCCCTAGAATCGACCTTACTGACCCCAAAACTACCACCCATCACCCAAATCCTCACAGAGTCTCAGAAACTCACAGGAAAGGGGGACTCGAGAGGAAGATCAAGGCTAAGGTGTACCGTCGACTGCTCTGCGCCACACTCCAGCACCACCAGGAGACCCAGAGGCACCTCCTTCAGGCAGGTGGATCCAGAGAACTTGACGAGTCCATCCTGAGGCAGTGGTTGGCCTACGTCATGAGCCCTGAAGCAGTCCACACCGTTCTTCAGGAGCTCAATAAAAGAAAAATGGACACAGCCACGATCCCAGATCCAAATAACCTCACTGAGAAATGTAAAAAAGGGAAACTGATTACTCCAGGTAACTTTCCTGAACAGAACCAAACAGAGGAATTGGTTAAGTTTATCAAAGATGGAGGCATGGCAGCAAACAGGACTAACACATATCCCTTGCAAGTGACGACGCCAACTCCAAATAACTTTCAAGAGCAGAGGATAAAAGAAAAGTCAGCTAGGAATCGCAAACCCAACAAGGAAAGACATACAGGTGCAACAGACCGTAAATTTTCTTTTGCACCCACAATTCCTGCTCAGGAGATCCTTCTCAGGCGAAAGTCACAAGAGAAGACAGCTGGAGATCATCAGTTTCCATTCCAGACGAGTACTCCAAAGGTAAAAAATCTTCCAGGCCAGAGACTAAACGACCGACCTGCCTGGGACCACAAATCTACCTCTGAGACAACGAGTTCAGGTCCATGGCTTCCTCTGGTGCAAAGAGGAGAAAAGAAGCCAACCGGAGATCAAAATTTTATCTTCCAACTCACGATTCCACCTTCAAATAACTTCCCAGAACAAAGATTAGAAGCAAAATCAACTGGGAATCACTTTTTTCCCACTGAGAAACTGATTCTTCCCCTGAATAGTCTATCACGACGAAAATTACTGAAGAAGTCCACTGGAGAGCCAAAATATCCCTTCCAGAAGCTAATTCCGGCCTTCCAGAATTTTCCAGGGCAGAAAATTGAAGGGAAATTGTCTAGTAACTATCAATATCCCTTCCAGTCGACTAATACAGATGGGAAAAATCTGAATCCAGCCTTCCAGAAAATTCCAGGAAAGGGAATGGAAGAGAAACTGACTAGTGACCACCAAACTCCCTTCCAGACGAATAATATGGACCCGCAAAATAATCGTCTGCTTCCATTCCAGACGATTATTACAGAATATACGCAAGATCGTCCAATACAGAGCCTCATTTTGGCGGTCTTGGATCTCACGTTTTCCATACGAGAGAATGGAAGCAAAGGGGAAACTAAAGGAATATCCCCAAGCAGTCCCTTCACCCCCAGGTCTTCTGTACTCTTGAAGGAAAAGGAGGTCCCCAGCCACGTCTCCCCTTCAGTAAACAGCAGGTGAGGGGAACAGAAGGGGAAGGGAGAGGGGAAGAGAAATGGGAGGGGACGGGAAACGGAAGCAGGAGGGAGAGGGAGGGGGAAAGGAAAGAGTGGGAGGGAGAAAGGAAGAAGAGTGGAGAGGGAAGCAGAGAAAGGAGGAAGAGGAGGAACAGGGAAACAGGGAGGAGAAAGAGGGAAGAATGGAAGAGAGGAGGAAAGGAGAAAGGGGAAAAGAGAGGAAAGAAGCCGATAAAACAGAGAAAAGGAGGGAGAGGGGAGACGAAAGTGGGGTCGAACTACTAAGTGAGGGCAAACAAATAATTCTTTCCCTATTGATGAACGAAAATTGGTTCCGGGAAGTACTGGGTGGGCAAGATGAAGGTAAGTGATGTATGTTCTCTGCTATAAATTATCCACATCAATACTGTTAAGTGGAGGGCGATAAAGTGGATAATTTACCACATTTACATCGTTATGTGGAAGGCGATGTGGTAGATTATGTGGAAGAAGGAGGGGTAGGCATGTTATAGAGCGTTTCATGATTCTGGTAGCAGTAGTAGTAGTCATAGCATCAAGAGTAATAGCAGTTGTAGTAATATTAATAGTAGTGGTGATGGTAGTAGTATTGGTAGTAGAAATAGTAGTAGTAGTAATAGTAGTAACAGTAGTAGTAGTAGTAGTAGTAGTAGTAGTAGTAGTATCCCCTGTTTCATCTCCCACTGGCACACCCACACCCACACCAGCAGACTGACCCGTCCCCATAGCACAAGATCTAGTGCAGCGCTATTTACAAACCATCCTGTATAATACAAACAAACAAACAAGAATCCTAACTCCCTCTCTCACCCACAGATGGCGTCGCAGTCAGGAGGCAACCATGTACCTTCCGTTGGGCGGTGCACCTCAGTTACAGGTACCGTATCTAGCAGTAGTAGTAGTAGTAGTAGAGTGGTGGTAGTAGTAGTGGTAGTAGTAGTAGTGGTGGTGGTGTAGTGGTTGTGGTATCTATCTATCTATCTATCTCTCTGCCAGTCCATATATCTATCCATCCATCTTACGATCTATCTCCTCCACAGTGCCCTACCTCCGCAGACGCAGCCGGGGCCTCCATCTCCCAGCTCGCTTTCCTCTCGCTCTGCCTCACGCTCTTCAACATCGTCCTCAACATCAGCAACAACATCAGTAATAACAACAACAATAACAACCTCAATACCGACAATAACCTCAGCAATAACAACGCTCAGTTATCGCTAAATATCAATAACGGGGCGCAGGTTAATGTTATGCTGCCGCCCCCTTTGCCGCGGCGAAGAGAACGGGGGTCGGGAAGGGAGGTTTGGCGCGGGATTCGAAATAGTGACTTTATGATGTTTGGTGATGAGGACGTTCTGTACCAGCTGATGAAGGAGGTGGAGGAGGAGGAGAGGCAGCACGAGGAAGAGAGGAAGGACGTGGAGGAAGAAAGGAAAAGTAAGGCTTAGGTGAATGAAGAAAGGAAAGAAGAAAAGTAAGACGAGAAGGAGAAGAGTGGAAACGTTTAAGCTGCTGTGAGGAAGAAGAAGAAGAATAGAAGGGAAGGAGGAGGAACAGAAGAAGAAAAAGAAGGAGAAGGAAAGAGGAGGAGGAAGAAGAACAGAAGAAGAAATATGGAAGAGGAGGAGGAGGTGGAGGAGGGAAAGAAAACGACAATGTAATAGCAGTAGTAGCAGCAGCAGCAGGAGTAGTAGCAGTAGTAGTAGTAGTAGTAATAGTAATAGTAGTAGTAGCATTTCCCCTCTCCTGCAGTCCACCATCATCCTTTCAGGGGAAACAGAAGTAGTTATTTACCAGATTAATATGAATCAGAATTTATACCCATATTTATAATGCACATCACTCATCAATATTTATTAATCTATATATATATTTAATAAAGGATTTGATAAACACTCCAGCGTACTGTTTTATCTCTTTATTACCGACACAGTGAGGTATAATGTTCAAAATAAATCGCTTAGGAGAAGGAATTGCGGCATCTTCAAAACACCTGGACTCCTATCTTGTTAATCATTTCACCTGTGTATTTTTGGACAGGTAAAGCACAATAGTATTTATTAGTTTATTCACTTATTTATTGTTTGTAATATATTTTGCTGCTTTGTGATAGAAGGATCATGACCTCCTAATCCTTATTATTATTATTATCATTATTATTATTATTATTACTACTACTACTACTACTAGTACTATTACTATTACTACTACTACTCTTACTACCACCATTATACTTATACTTATACTTATACTTATTACTATTATTATTATTATTATTATTATTATTATCATTATCATCATCATCATCTTTCTTCTTCCTCTCCTCCTCCTTGTCCCTCCTCTCCTCCTCCTCCTCCTCCATCTCAACCAACAGGCACGAAAGCCCTATATATCCCTCTCACGCCACGCCGAATCGAACCCAGCACCTTTCCAACAAACCTCATCGCACGACCACCGAAGGGAACCAAATTAATCTGATTCGCGTTGTTGACATTGGCTCCCAGGTTCGTATTCTGGCTATTGATGTTGTTGTCGTTGTTGTTATTGTTGTTGCGGTTGTTGTTGTTGATGTTATTGATGATGTTACCCACCGCATCGGCCACGGAGAGAAGGGAGCTCAGGAGGACTAACGGCAAAGCGTCCAGGAGCTTCGAGCCTTTGAGTGATGCACAGGGGTTCGGAGCTCGGTGGTTCAGAGGGAGGTATAAGACGCCCTTCTTTCTCCCTCCCGTCGCCCTTCTCGCCCTTCGAGGACTTGGAGTAAATATCCCTTCTTCCTCTTCTCTTCCTCCTCTTCTTGTTCCTCTTCCTCCTCCACTTGTTCTTCTTCCTCCTCCACTTCTTGTTCTTCTTCTTCCTCCTCCACCTGTTCTTCTTCCCCTTTCTTCTTCTTGTTCGACGTCTTCTCCTCCTCTTCTTGTTCTTCTTCCTCCTCCTCCACTGGTTCTTCTTCCTCCTCCTTCCTCTTCTTGTTCGACGTTTTCTCCTCCTCCTCCTCTGTCTTCTCCTTCAGCTTCTCTTCCTCCTCCTCTTCTTCCTCCTCCTCCTACTTCTCCTCTTTCTTCTTCTCTAGATACGAAACCTGAAAAGCCACCAATATCTTCTTCCTCTCCCTCTTCTTCCTCACGCTCCTCACCCACTCCTCCCATCACCCCCAAAGACCTAAAATTCGCCAAATATTCCCCCACCATCTCCTCCCTACCAAGCTCCGCCAAGGATGAGACAAGGATAGCAGCTTCTGGATTCATTTTGACGATGGTGTGTAGCTCGTGGAGAAGCCCTTTGAGACGCCATGATTCGAAGCCAGGAATCCCGCCAATTTTAAGGGATTTTAGGGATTCTTCTAGGGCCAAAAGTTCTGCTTGAATCTTTTCCTGATTTCTGGTCGATTTTAAGTATTTTTCTAGATCCAAAAGTTCTCCTAGAATATTATCTTGATTTTTGCCGGCTTTCACATATTTTTCTAGGTCTAAGTATTCTCCTAAAATTTTTTCTTGATGTCTGGGAGGCGTTAAGGTTTCTTCTAGGTCAAAACTATCGCATGGAATCCTCTCTTGGTTTCCGTGGGGCGTGGGTTGCGTGTGGGGTGGCGGTGGGCTGCGTTCGTGGGGGGCAAGTGTGTGCGTTTTGAGTGCGCGTGGAGAGAGAGCGTTGAGGGTTGTGAGAAGCAGCAGCATCAATACAACGGCACTCATCTGTAATGGAAAGTCATTATTATTATTATTACTATTATTATTATTATTATTATTATTATTACTCCTCCTTCTCCTCCTCCTCCGTTTACTACTACTACTACTACTATTACTACTTCTACTACTACCATTACTACCACTACGACCATTACTCCCACTTTACCATTACTACTACTGCAACTACTACTACTACTACTACCTCCATTACCCCCACCATACCACTACTACTACTACCACTACTACTACGACCACCACCACCACCACCACTCCCACTCTCTACCACCACTTCCACCACCACCACCACCACCACTATTACTACTACTACCAAAACTACCTCACTCTCACTCACACCAACTTCACCAGCCAAACAGTCACCACACACCTCACAACTTGGTCAGGACGCGAAGAACAGAGACGAACTGACGAAGAAGCAAAAGAGGTGGGCGGACGAGGAGGAGGAGAGGCGGCAGTTTGAACGAGGGAATTATCGTGCGTCTTGCAGGCAACGGTCGTCACGCCTTCAAATTCAACTCCATAACGGTCGCGTGGACGGTTGGCTTGCGTTGAGATGAGTAGATACCTCCTTGGACGGTTGGTTTGCGTTGAAATCCGTTAGTACTTGCGTGGAAGTTGATTTTTGGCAAGTATGATCTTTTTAAAACGGGATTTCACTAGCATATTTTGAGACAGAGTGTGAGATGGAAGATTCATGGGTTGGTTTATTTCAAAAACCTTCAATTTAACCTCATAACAGTCGCGCGGACGGTTGGTTTGAGTTTAAATCCAAATATACTTGAGTGGAACTTGATTTAGGGCAAGTCAGACCTCTAAATATGATACTATTGTTGTAGATATTAGTCAGAGTATGAAGTAAGAAGAAAATACTGGCTGTTTGGACGGCTGGGGCTTCTTCCTCCTCTTCCTTTCTCTCCTTTCCTTTCACATCTCTCTTTCTCCTTTTCCTCTCCTTCCGTTTTTCGTTCCTTGCTTCCTCTTTCTCCCTTTCTTCTTTTCTCTTCTTTTTTTCTTCTTCTTCTCCTCCTCCTCTTTCTCCTCCTCCTTTCTTCCTTTTTCTTCCCTTTATTTTCACTTCTACCTCTCTCTCTCTCTCTCTCTCTCTCTCTCAGGAAATTCACCATAATCCAACTACTGGAAGGGATGAAGAGAGAAAGACCTGGAGTGACCTCATAGTTTCCAGAGCGGTTCCAGCATAGGCCTTCCGAGAGAGACAGGTAGACGAATCCTGGAACACTGGAACCCCTGGAATCCCGCCAAAAATTGAACCCCCTCTTGTTCCAGGATCGTTATTTTGATTTCCAGTTTTTGAATTTGAATTTTGAAAGCCTCTTAGTTGATCTATATAAAATCTAGTTAACATTTCTTGAACTCCATTTGAAATATCATGAAAAATTGATTCTCTTCTTCTTCCAGGCCCTTTACTTTGATTTCCAGTTTTGGGGTTTGGATTCTGGAAGTTTTTTAATAGTTCTTCATAGATTTTGGCTAATATTTCTGCACTGACAGGTGGAATGCCTCGAAAAACTGGCTCTTTACTGGTTCCAGGATTTCTGTTTTGATTTCCACCCACTGGATTTGAATTTTGAAAGCCTATCGTGCGTTTACCATGAAGAGTTATTGGTATTCTGTCATCTATTGTTTTGTAATCTATTGTTTTTCTTTCATCTATTGTCCTTCTGTCATCTGTTGTTTTGTTAGTACTAAAATCTTTGTGAATATTAAAGTTCTTTTCCACATCTTCGTCCTCATCAATCCCGCGTCTCTTCCGTGGGGGTAGCACAACGTTGACCTGATTACCATTGTTACTATTACCAGCCACATTAGCGTTATTACTGGCCACGTTACTGTTACTATTTATATTATTATTACGATTGTTATTATTGATATTGTTAGCGATATTGGCCACCACGTTGAAGAGGGTGATGGCGAGGGAAGCGAAGGCCATCTGGGTTAAGGAACTGGCCATAGTGTCCGCGTAGGAGGGGCAGGAGGAGGATGCCGCGCCCCCCCTCACTGGAAGGTACATGACGCCATCTTGGGCTCTTCTTGACCGGCTGGAGGCAAGAATATTTTTACCGCTTTTTGCGTCTTCGCGTCTTTCCTTCACACTTCCGCGTCCCGCATGCCCACCCTTCATATATTTTCCTCTGCCGTGTTCTCTCTGTACAGTTTCACCTCCTCTAGTTTCTTCTTTCTTTGTGTTATCATCTTTATCATCTTCTCTGGCTGAGTGTTCATCTTCGTTTGTGTTTCCTTCTCTTGCATCTACAATTTCTTTCATTTTATCACGTTTTTCATTTTCTTTTTCAGTTTCGCCTCTTCTGACACTTTTACTTTCTCTCCTATTTTCATCCACTTCTTCACCTTTCTTCCCATGTTCTCCTTCTTTCGCATCTTCCTCCTCTTCTTCTCTTTTTCCCTCATTTCCACCTTCAACTTCTTCTTCTTCTCCTCCTTTTTTCCCTTCTTCACTTTCATCTTCATCTTCATCCTCTTCTCCTTTTTTCTCATCTCCACCCTCATTTTCATCCGCTATATACTCATCTCCACCTTCATTTTCCTCTCCATCGCCACCCTCTTCTTCATCTTCACTCCCTCCCTCACTTTTATCACCCCTTTCCACATTCCCAAGCCTCACCTCTCTCACCAACCCAACCAAAACATTAAAAACCTTCGAAAACACTTGCTCTAGAGAAAACGAGAATTCAAATCTATTAACATCCCCTAAATTACCCGTCATTAGAGGTAAATTAACAGCCCTATCGATGAAATGAGGGCTGAGTAGGTTCAAAATCCACTTCTGACTGATGGTGTTGGATCCCCTTTGGTTCTCCTCTACGTGGGCATTGATTAGGGAGTTCAATGCCCTTCGTACCAATGCCAAACTCTCCACATGCCCATTTCCTCGACCCTTTTTCCACTTTCCAGCTTTCAGGATAAGTTCAGGGGCATTGCCAACGCTCGAACTGTTATATTTCAGGTCAGATTTTTGTTCCTTGGTTTCAGGATTCTTCGTAGCACTGAAACTGTTGTTCTTCAGGTCAGATTTCAATATTTTGAACTCAGGATTCGTTGAAGGTTTGAAACTCTTAAATATTTTGAATTCAGGATCTGTTGAAGGCCTGAAACCCTTATATTTCAGGTCAGACTTTAGTATCTTGACTTCAGGAGCCTTCCCAACACCCATGTTTTCATATTTCAGGCTGAATTTTGACACCTTCGCCTCGACACACACGGCAAGGATCGCAAAAGTCAAAACACTCACTAGATTCATGTCGCTAGCAAAATTAACGACTTATTTAAGCCGTACGACCACCAGACGATTCCCCATACGATTTTTTCATACGATTTTCCATACGATTTTTCTCATACGATTTTATATACGATTTTCCATACGATTTTTTCATACGTTTTCCATGCGATTTTTTTATACGATTCTCCATACGATTTTTCTCGGTTCTTGTAGTTAAGATGTAATTCGTTCGACCCTTATACGATTTCCAGTCTCTCTCTCTCTCTCTCTCTCTCTCTCTGTTAGCACTGTGAAGGGACGAGTTTTTTCATCTCTCTCTCTCTCTCTCTCTCTCTCTCTCTCTCTCTCTCTCTCCTCCACAAGCCTCCCACACCAACTACAACACTTCACGCGCCAGGATTCCAGTCCCAAAGATGTAATCACGCCTCCCTTTCCCCATCCCAGCCAATCCCAGGCCAGTCCCAGCACTCCCACCACGCTATTGGCTGTCTGGATGGACGAGAGAGAGAGAGAGAGAGAGAGAGAGAGAGAATACGTGTATGTGTGTATGTGCGTGTGTGTGTGTGTGTGTGTGTGTGTATTTTATGTGTGTATGTATGTATGTGTGTATGTGTGTATATGTACGTCTGTATGTATGTATGTGTATGTGTGTGCATGTGTGTGTATGTATGTATGTATGTATGTATATGTGTACGTATGTATGTGTGTACGCTGGATAACACCATGACCGCCTCCCGTGCCCTCAAAATAACACCTCATTCACCACAAACGCACACACCATAACACCCCACCTCCCTACTCAGTAATGTTAAGGTCTCACTCTGCTTCTCTCACCGCTAGCTGCTCACGGTGGAGACTTTTGAACCATACTGTTTTGAGAGGTATATAGTTTTTGTTTTACTCTCTCTCTCTCGCTGTCTCTGTCTGTCTGTCTGTCTGTCTGTCTGTCTGTCTCTCTCTCTCTCTCTCTCTCTCTCTCACACACACACACACACACACACACACACACACACACACAATCATCTTCGCATCTCTCTCTCTCTCTCTCTCTCTCTCTCTCTCTCTCTCTCTCTCTCTCTCTCTCTCTCTCTCTCTCTCTCTCTCTCTCTCTCTCTCTCTCTCTCTCTCTCTCTCTCTCTCTCCACGCACTCGTGAATACGAATAGAGACGAAAATTTGTCACTTGGCCACGTTCTCCCCCCCCCCTCTCTCTCTCTCTCGTGGTCTACCCTCAGTCAGTGAAGTCAACATACAAGGAGTGGACCCTAAGATCGAGCCCGCTAGTCACGAAGAAGTGCAAAATTATTTGTATTGTGTGTGTGTGTTGGAGAGGGAGGCCTTCACATGGTGGCACTGATATAACTGGTCTGCTCCACTGCCTGGCTATACTCACGTCCCTCAACTCCCTCCCCTATCCCCCAAAAGGACGATGGTGGACGGCAGGAGGAGGGCAACTTCAGCCTGCAGTCCACTGGGTTCACGTTTCAGATGAACCTAAGCTAATAACAAGAAAAAACAACAACAAAAATAACAACACTGACCACAGAAAAAGCCACTACTACTACTACTACTATTACTACCATAACTTTTACTATTACTACTACCACCACTACCACTACTGGTTTTACTACTGCTATTACTGCTACTACTACTACTACTATTACTACTACTACTACTACCACTACTACTACTACAGCACATGGGAGGACACACTACCAAACGCACTTGAAATGAGCAATTAACGAGGTAATTACGTGAGATGAAGGCCTGGTTAATTACTGCAGTGAATGTCTTAATTGCCTCATCAACTCACCTCATTAACGACCACTCCACCACAAGGTATGTATGTATGTATGTATGCATGTATGTATGTATGTATGCATGTATGGATGTATGTATGTATGCAGGTAAGTGTACGTGTAATTACCCTCACCGTAATTACCGTGAGCGTCCATGGTGCTCCGGTGGGGTGGTTACGGTGATGTATTGTGATGGTGTATGATTCCACGGAATATTTTTGAGTTTCTTCATCCCTTGTAGTTGAGTTCCCCGCCTGCGAGTGTTGTGCAAGGCCAGTTGTGTATAGGAGATGCGTATGAGTAGTACTTATGATGATGAAAATAATAATAATAAATAAATAAGAGTAATAATAATAATAATAATCATCATCATCATCATCTGGGCCTCCTTTCCCACCCTAGGGCAAGGTAAGGAGGAGCAATAATAATAATAATAATAATAATAATAATAATAATAGTAGTAGTAGCAGTAGTAAAAATAATTATGATAAATAAATCGCTAAGGAACAAGCATTACGGAATCTCCCATGCAGGTCGGGAGGCGGGTGGCGCGTGTACAGGCCAGCCAAGAGCCCCGGCGCTAGTCACGAAGAAGTGCCCGGGTGTTCCGATAGGGGCGAGATCTCCACTTTTACCTGGCTGAATTTCGCCCTCGCTGTCGGCACCTTGGCCACGAACATCGCCAACAACATCAATAATAACAATAATAATAACAATAACAATAATAACAATAACAATAATAACGACAACAACATCAACGTAGCCAGCAATAATAATAATAATAATAACGTTAATGATGTTCAGTTCACGCCTCCCATGGGTCGATCTATCAGGTCTATTTATGAGGTGAGTTTATCTATCTGGCTAGTCTTTGTATCTATCGACCAAAGTTGAGATTTGCAGTCTTGAGAAACTGATATGAAAATCTGAGGATATGGACACACACACACACACACACACACACACACACACACACACACACACATTGTTTATTTTACACTGTCTTCCTTCTTCCCATCAGAATTTCAACGTAAGGAACATAGAAAGCAAAGTGTGTGGACCCCATTCTAAAAGGAGATATAGAAGAACAGACAGCAGAAGAACAGACAAGCGAAGAACAGTCACCAGAACAGTCAACAGAGGAACAGCCAATCAGAAAGCCAGGATTCCAGTGCCAAGAGAGCCCCAGCCAATCACAGAAGGTATTGGGAGTGACGTCATAATGAGTAGCCAATCAGAGGGCGTATTTAAAGTGACGTCAGAGGCCTTTAAACTGGGTAGCCAATCATAGGACGTTTTAGAAGTGACGTCAGAGGCTTTTAAAATGGGTAGCCAATCAGAGAGAGTTTTTAAAGTGACGTCAGAGGCCTTTAAACTGGGTAGCCAATCAGAGGGAGTTTTAAAAGTGACGTCAGAGGCTTTTAAAAATGGCGGGGTATTTAAAGTAACATCAGAACCGAAAGCCAATTAGATTTTTATTTATTTCTATTTATTTCATTAAAGAGAGGCTATTTGAAGTGTGATATTAGAATTTTTAAAGACTGGGGACGTGGAATTTAAAGTGACAACATAGAGGGTTTTAAAAATGGGGAGAGAGGCTTTTAGAATTTACGAGAAGGTATTATGTGACTCCATTTTTCAGTAAGGTTCGTGTAATCTATATAACTCTCTCTCTCTCTCTCTCTCTCTCTCTCTCTCTCTCTCTCTCTCTCTCTCCACAGACTACACATCCCTAGCCACAGTTCTGGGCGTAGGACTGTGGCAGAGAGTGGCTAAGGAGTGGGATCCAGTCTGCATCCTTCACGCCTTCTGTGCCACCGCCTACCACGCCCACAGGATTGAAGAAAGAGAGGAGGACGCCCACGGAACCCCCAAAACTTACACCCACGCCCACAAAAGCACCGGAGAAAGAGAAAAACACGCTCACACACCCCAAGAAACTGACAGGAACGCCCACACAGCTTCAAACACCACCCACGCCCACAAGCAAATAGAACACCACGCCCATACAGCACAGGAAACTTACAGAAACGCCCATACGACTCGAAAAACCACGACCCACGCCCACCACGCCCGCGAAACAGAACCCCACGCCCAAAAGATAGCCCAAGACGCCCACTCTCGCCCCAGCGTCTTAGTGGGTGTCACGAGAGTCCTTAGGTAAAATTATTCAGTCTAGTGCACGTAATTTCCCCTTTTCTTGCGTGCGTGTGTGTGTGTGTGTGTGTGTGTGTGTGTGTGTGTGTGTGTGTGTGTGTGTGTGTGTGTGTGTGTGTGTGTGTGTGTGTGTGTGTGTGTGTGTGTGTACGCCCTTTTCCTATGCTCTGTGGATTTTTTTTTCTATAATTTAATGCATGTTGAAATAAATTCTACTGATTTTCTCATATGATTTTTTTCCCCAGTACCACTACCACTACTACTACAACTACTACTACTGCTATATCTACTGCTACTACTGCTACTACGACTACTATTACAACCACTATTACAATCACCATGACTGCTACCAACATTACTACCACTACTACTACTACCACTTCTACAACTTCTTCTATTACTACCACCACCACTGGAACTACTACTACTACTACTAATATTACTACTACTACTACTACTACTAATAATAATAATAATAATAATAACAATAATAATAATAATACTTTCACCCATTTTAACTCATCACCACATTCATTTTCCACCTCTCTCTCACCCTCGTTCGTCTTCTCCCAGCCATCGAATCGGACATTGGCTTCTGCTTGAGAGAGGCGCCCCTGGACTCACGCCCTTGGACCTGCTGGCCGCCTTGGACCTGGGGAAGTCCGGACTGCCCTGTGAAGCCCTCTACCCGTGCCTGAAGGAAGTGAATATTGAAGGAAGTGAGTACTGAAGGAAGTGAGTACTGAAGGAAGTGAATATTGAAGGAAGTGAGTATTGAAGGAAGTGAGTATTGAAGGAAGTGAGTACTGAAGGAAGTGAGTATTGAAGGAAGTGAGTATTGAAAATGGTGGTGGAGAGGAACGCCTTCACGTGGTGGCACTGATATACCCAGGCGGATCCACTGCCTGGTTATACACACGTCCCTCAACTCCCTCCCTATCCCGCAATAGGACGATGGT
>NC_136970.1:452500-477500 GCF_032717465.1 Coenobita brevimanus
GTCAAACCCAACCCAGCCTACGTACCGCCAAACAAAATAAGGAGCTCAGAGGTACTGGTGAGGCCTTGGGTCCTCCACATGATGACACCAGCAACAAGACTACACGTGGACACGATAATCACCAGCCCCATCACGCATTGCTGGCAGGAAAAGGTAAGAAAGAGTAGGGTTAGGAAGAAATTTAGCCTTTCGCCCTTTCACCTTAACTTGGCCCAGATTTTCGTCCTTCTGCAGCTTATTTCACGTAGCTCAGGATGTGCTATGGCTCGACTCACTTTCCACAGCACTTCTTCGTGACTAGCATCTTATTCTGGCGTTAGTTTATCATTACATCTTAGCATAAAAGGCAAGACATCATCATCATCATCATCATCATCACAAACATCAGCATCATCATCGCCACCACCACCACCACCACCATCATCATCATCACTATCATCATCACCAATGTCATCATCATCGCCACCACCACCACCACCACCATCATTATCATCATCATCACCATCATCACTATCATCATCATCATCATCATCATAATCATCCCAACCTCTTTCCAACGTAAGGATAGGGTGTGACAGGGGTCGAGAGAGAGAGAGAGAGAGAGAGAGAGAGAGAGAGAGAGACAGACAGACACAGACAGACAGACAGACAGACACATATAAACAGACACATAGACAGACGGACAAGCAAACTGACAGCCACACACACACACACACACACACACACACACACACACACACACAAAAGCGAACAGAAAAAAAAAAGAAATTACATTATTACATTTACTTACATTAATAAAAAGACAAACATATTAAAATCTATCCATCCATCATCCAATCCTACATTGCCCCATGAGGAGCGTAGGAGCCCGGGGCTAGGCAGTTGGTCCCGACATTTAAGATGAGAGTGACCAACCTCACTCATCCCTGAGTGGCATTACGTGAACAATCAACCCCAACCATCCCTTGGATATAAACCTTCACCGGCTCAATCCGATTGGAGCGCAATAATTACCCACTAAAACCACCAGGCGCCAAAATCTGGGTATATGGTTACCACCCAGCGTAGTAAATGCTTTCCTGGTGTACAGGAAACCATTTGGCTTGTCACTCAGTGTAGAGTTACCCACAGGCTGAAGGAAGAGGAAAGAATGAAGGAAAGAAAGACAGAAGAGGGAGTGTAAAGTCACCCGTAGGCAGAAGGACAAGGAAAGAATGAAGGAAAGACAGAAGAGAATGGAAGGAAAGAAGGATGGAGAGGAAAGGGCAGACACTCGAGAGCAGCACTACTGAGTGAGTGGATGGTGAGCGCCCCCACCTACCACAATGCACCAGAAAAAAAAAAATCTCACCACGAAGAAAGCATTCTGTTCCCGGGAGAGCGCCATCTTGAAACACACCAAAACACCCGCCATTGACCGAGTTGCTTTCGTTTCGGCGCCGGGCTGTGAACTGGGGCGATTATTGCTATCGGGAGGTGGGGAAGGGTTGACGCTCCTACATCTTATCGGTTCTTATCGGGAGAGAGAGCCGGGAAATCGGCGCAATTCCTCGATATTCACTTGAACGCCGTGTCCGAATGCACCCGAATGGAATGTGTCTGTGGATTAGGGTAAAGGCGAGATGGGATGATGATTTTCTCTCCCTCCCTCCCTCTCTCCCTCTCTCTCTCTCTCTCCTCCATATTTACAAGTTGCACAAGCTGACAGAGGAGACAAAGGACAGACAGACAGACAGACAGATGGATAGATAGATAAAAAGATAGTGACAGATACATACATACATAGGTTGAGAGAGAGAGAGACAGACAGACAGACAGACAGACAGAGAGGTGAAGAGAAAATGATTGTGTGTGTGTGTGTGTGTGTGTGTGTGTGTGTGTGTGTGAGAGAGAGAGAGAGAGAGAGAGAAAGAGAGAGAGAGAGAGAGAGAGCTACTGCGTTCTAAAGCGACATGTTAGGGCAAGCGTGACCCCATCCTTATCTCTTATCGTTCCAGGTAACTCATCCATCACAGATACAAAATAGACTCGATAGATAACACTCACATCGCTTCTATCTATCAGCATCTATCTATCAACACTAAGGCCTGTTTGTTATGAGGTGGGAATGAGTCTCCTTGGTTACTAGTCAAATTGATACGACTACACCTGGGCATTGAGTGAGCTGAAAGAGGCTAGGAATATTTCGCCAGGTAAAATGACTAACCTATCTATCTATCTGTTGCCAGACGCCTCAATCCCATACGGGGTGGCCACAAACAAATCGCCTCCACGTCGCCCCGTAACAATCGCATTCTATATTCACAATCATCACTACAGTAACCTCTCAAACTTTACAATAAATATATAAATACCTTGTTAAGTAGGCTCCTATCTATCTATCTGTCTATCTATCTATATACACAACTGCTACTACTATTACTGTTATGACTACGACTACTACTACTACTACTACTACTGCTACTACAACAACCAATAATAATAATAATAGTAATAATAATAATAATAATCCATCCATCATCCAATCCTACATTGCCCCAAGAGGAGCGTAGGAGCCCGGGGCTAGGCAGTTGGTCTCGACATTTAAGATGAGAGTGACCAGCCTCACTCATCCCTGAGTGGCATTACGTGAGCAATAAACCCCAACCACCCCTTGGATATAAACCTTCACCGGCTCAATCCAACTGGAGCGCAATAATTACCCACTAAACCACCAGGCGCCAAAATTTGGTTATATGGTTACCACCCAGCGTAGTAAATAGTTTCCTGGTGTACAGGAAACCATTTGGCTTGTCACTCAGTGTAGAGTCACTCACAGGCAGAAGGAAAAGGAAAGAATGAAGGAAAGAAAGACAGAAGAGGGAGTGTAAAGTCACCCGTAGGCAGAAGGACAAGGAAAGAATGAAGGCTAGAAAGACAGAAGAGGATGGAAGGAAAGAAGGATGGAAGAGAGGAAAGGGCAGACACCCGAGAGCAGCAATACATCGAGTGAGTGGATGGTGAGCGCCCCCACTTACCACAAATCATAATAATAATAATTTAATAATAATAATAACCCATGAAACCAGGTAAAGGAATAATAAAATACAAGATAAAAATTCACTATGAGAGATAAGGAGAGATAAGACGGAGGGGAGGAAAGTCTTGAGAGAGAGAGAGAGAGAGAGAGAGAGAGAGAGAGAGAGAGAGAGAGAGAGAGAGAGAGAGAGAGAGAGAGAGAACCCCCAATCTCTTACTCTTGCACTTTAATTTTCAACCTTATTCTGAGAGAGAGAGAGAGAGAGAGAGAGAGAGAGAGAGTCATTTCCTCCCTTTATCTATTGTGTTAAAACAGTAACTCTCAAAAATCAACTATACTGATTAGGAGGAAGTGAGGTAAGGTCTCTCTCTCTCTCTCTCTCTCTCTCTATCTCACCATTTCAAACAGCTCCCTATATCGCCATTTCAAAGACTTTCAAACCGCAATAAATCACTTAGGAAAAGGTGCTACGAAGAAAACGGCTCCCCATATCGCCATCTTCAAAGGGCCTGCAAGTCAGCCTTATCGAGTTATAAAACAGCATGACGTCACACAACCCTAGCTCGGAAATTACTGGCAGTGTATGTATTGTCATATCCTGTGTACGTGTGTGTGTATGTGAGCGTGTGTGGGTGTGTGTCTGCGAGTACATTTCGGTGCTGATGGCCGTCGGGGTGAGAAAGAACAAAAGCTGGTCACCATCGTCATCGTTCTGCTATATCAAGCTGTGTTTCCGTTCTAGCTAGCGAAATCATTTATAATTTTGAACTATAATGGCTGACGAATACACCGGAAAACGCCCAGATTTGAAATATCTCTAAGTACAGGTGTGTGTGTCTGTGTGAACGCATACGTGTGAAGACTCTCGGTGTGAGCAAGGGTGTAGAAACGAGTCTCCGTTTTTATCGTTCTTTATCAAGCTGTGTTTTCGTCCTGGCGGGTGGATTGAGTGAACTGTGTATTATTGGTGGAATGATTTAAATTTTGAAACTAGAACGCGTAAGGGGTTTGCTGGAAAACTCCCAAATCTGACACAACCTGAAGTGAATTGAGTTAGTGTCCACTGTTGATATGAAGATGTGGCGACTGAACATGAATAACTTATCTGCCTCATTTCGGGCCGAACTTTTTTTCCCTAGATGTCCGTGGCATTGAAAATCACAGGAAAAAAATAAAAATAAATCACCAGTAATTGACTTTCTCGCTATCTGGTGAATCAAAAATCGTGGAGAGATTAGATTATGAAATTAGTGGCGACGAAACAGCACCAACACACCTTCTCTGCAACGCAAAACGAAAAATAAATATCTTGTGAATTCTAAAAACCTAAACTGACCGCTTTCTTGTGAGTTTTAAACCACAGATATATTAGATTACGAAAAATAGGTTGTGTATGAAAAGCTTTGACGATAAAACAACAACAACAACACACCTTTGACGGTATTCAAAACAAATTCTATCTATCTGTTGCCAGACGCCTTGATCCCTTAAGGGGTGGCCACAAACAAGTTGCCTCCAAATCGCCCTGTCCCTCGCCATTCCGCTGCCCTCCCCCCAGCTCACACACCCCTCTCTCATATACCTCTCTAGACAGAAAGAGGGGGGAACAGAAAGAGGGGTTGGGGGACAGAAAGAGGGGTTGGGGGACAGAAAGAGGGGTTGAGGGGGACAGAAGGAGGGGCTGGAGGGGGATGAAATTAGAAAAAAGACTGAGAACCACTGACCTAGTACATTTTAAACCGCAAAAAAAAATATTATTATTATAACTAACTTGTATACAACGCACAGAAAAAATATATATACAACAGAATCCTCAAAATCTCACAACCTTTTATTAGGAAAGAAAAAAAAAAAAGTTATATCAGTAGTGTGTGAAAAGCAGTGAGGACAAAACTACTGAAAATTCGTACAGATTTTAGTCTATGAAATATAATGAGAATCGTGTATGAAAAACAGTGAGGACAAGAACTACATTCCAAAATCAAAATATATGTCTAGTTAAACAAATAATAATAATAATAATAATAATAATAATAATAATAATTAATAATAAAGTGTATATGAAAAGCAGTAAGGACAAACTATAAACAACCCCTTGACGGTGTTGCCATTTAGTGTCGGATTTATCAGCCATGGAGTATGTTATACAAGACACCGATAGCAGGGACGTAAGTATGATAGACATAGAGAGATAGATAGATACAGATAGATAGATACATAGACAGATGGACTGATAGATGGAAGGATAGAGACAATGACAGATGGATGGATGGATCGACGGATGGATGGACAGATAGATAGATAGATGGAGGGATGAATGGATAGATGAATGAATAGATATAGATAGACAGATGTAGATATAGGTTATAGTGGACATAATTTATTCATATATGCATTTTGGTGCCACAATAACCTAGTTAGCCCCTGAGTTTAACCTACACCACTTATCCTGATCCTACACACACACACACACACACACACACACACACACACACACACACACACGATAAAAATGCACAGACATGCAGACAAAAACTGGTACACACACACACACACACACACACACACACACACACACACACCTGTTTCTACCACTATCGTCTGAGTATAAGGTATATCCGGTCGCCCCATAGCGTTTAGGTGTGTGTGTGTGTGTGTGTGTGTGTGTGTGTGTGTGTGTGTGTGTGTGTGTGAAATGAGACAGGAACTGAAACGAGAGAGAGAGAGAGAATATTTTTGCTGGCTTATGATGATGATGATGCCGATGATGATGGCCACAAACAAATCGCCCCCACGTCACCCTGTCTTCCCCCAACAACTTGCCTTCCCTTCAATTCACACCACTCTCATTCACATACCTCTCCACCCCATCCCTCCACCTCACCCTCTCTCCCACCCCCCTCCACCTCACTCACATACTCTCCCAGTCAGTCTCTTTTTCTGTTCTCTCCAACCCTTCCCTCAATCTCCCCCTCTCTCTCCCCCCCTCACTCTCCTAGTTAGTCTCTCATTCCACATCCTCTCCACATGGCCAAATCATCTCAAGTTTCACCTAACGCTTTCAGTCACATCCACATAACACCACATCGCTCCTTCCTTCCACATTTGTCTGTCTGTCTCTCCAATTACTCCACATGCATAGTAGTAGTAGTAGTAGTAGTAGTAGTAATGATGGTGGTGGTGGTGGTAGTAGTAGAAGTAGTAGTAGTAGAAGTAGTAGCAGTAGTAATGATGGTGGTGGTGGTGGTGGTTGTAGTAGTAGTAGTAGTAGTAGTAGTAGTAGTAGTAGTAATGATGGTAGTGATGTTGGTAGTAATAGTAGTAGTAGTAGTAGTAGTGGTAGTACTAGTAATTGCATGTCTACTAATACTTATATATCAGTAAGTACATTGGTAGTGTCGTGTACTATATCGTGTACTTCTTTCAGTATATTCCTGGCCCTGTGTACTATATTTTGTAGTGATTATTACTTATGTACATTCCGGTGGTGTGCTATCGTGAATTCGTTAGTGGTATTATGTACTATTTCGTGTACCAAACATTTACTAGTGTACTTCTTCCGTTAAGTACGTTGGAAGTGGTACTCTTGGATGTGCTAATTATTCCTTATGTACGTTTATTTCATTAAGTACGTTGGTGGTGGTACTGTCTGGTGTACTAATGCATACCTGTGTACATTTCAGTGGTGTGCTATCGTGAGTACATTCGTGGTATCGTGTACTATATCACTCATCGGCGTCTCACTCATGATGAACGGAGACCCAACGACGGGGCTTGTGATGCTGTTCGTGGGATGTGAGTAGTTTTACCCTTATTACTGCTACTACTACTACTACTACTGCTACTACTTGTACTACTACTACTGCTACTACTTGTACTACTACTACTGCAGGAATTGTACTGGTGTTTGTGGGATGAGTAGTTTTTTCATTTCTACTACTACTACTACTACTACTACTACTGTTACAGGAATTGTGATGATGAGGGATGTGAGTAGGTCTTTTTTAACTATTAATATTATTGGTGGTTCTGTTGATACTGTCACTACGAAATAAGTTCGAGTGATGATGATGATGATGATGATGATGATGATGATGATGAGGAGGAGGAGGAGGAGGAGGAGGAGCAGGAGCATAATAATAATAATAATAATAATAATAATGATAATAATAATAATAATCTCTCGCCAGGCGGTCTAATCCTTCTCACCGCCTGCGGTGCTGCTGGTAAATGCAAAAGCAACGCCAGTAAGCCTAGGCCGCTCCATCCACCCATCACTGACCGACCGCCAACCTATAGACCGTCTTGGCGAAGGTCTTTCCTCCGCCGAAACAGACACGCTGGGTAAGAACAGATAGTCTTTTTTATATCTGACTTAAGCCCTCAAAAATCAAGCCTTCGTAAAGAGTTAAGTGATATCTTTTTCTTGCTTAGATTAAAAGGATTTAATCATCCCCGAGCTAGGCAACAATGGCTGTATAGCCCCGCTAGGGTACAGGAGTGCGCTACCACTCCCGGCAACGGTGGCCCGTGAGAGGCTTGAACTCATGGCCTCACGATCACGAACTCGGCGCTCTACCTCCGAGCCACCGCGCCCCCCCAAAAAATAGAGCGAAGAGATGAAACTCATATACCTAAGGAGTTCAGTAATATCCTTCTATCTGAGAGTAAGTTAAGCTCTAAAAACTCGTACGTTCAGAAAGTTATGTCTGGGATTAATATATGGTGTCTACACACATACACACATCATATATATATATATATATATATATATATATATATATATATATATATATATATATATATATATATATATAATTTATTTATTAGATCTTGTAGACTTTCATATGGCTTTAAAATCGAATGCCATGTTTTTCTCTTCGATATTCCTTCTCAAAGAATTTCATTTCAAGGTTCCACAAATCTAATGACATTCTCTCTCTTCAGCGTCCTGGACACAGAAATTGAACTGGAGGAGGTATCACAAAGCTCAGGACTCCCAGGGCAAAGCAGTGACACCCCAGGACACACTCAAGGCCCAAACCCTGCCCTGGAACCAAACCACGCAGGTCAAGGCTCAAGTCAACACCCACCTGAGACGTCCAGCTATCCCGTTCCTGGTTCAGGGGATTCAAGATACACGATTTCTGAACCCGCGAGATACGCAAATCCTAGTCCTGAACCCTTGGGAAGTGTGAATCCTGGTTTTGAATCCTCGGGAAGTGTGAATCCTAGTACTGAAGCCTCTAGTGACGCGAATTCTGGCTCTGGCAACGGGAGATACGGGATTCGTGATGCTAGAGCCTTGGCATATTGGGAAGGCGGTTCAAACTCACCCAGACGAGCCACTCCCGGATCTGCAAGGCTAATTTCCGCAAATCGTGGTTTCGTAGGGTCCACAGAAACCAGCCTTGCCCCCGAAGCATGCATCAAACACACGCGATCCCTCTCCACCCTCTTAGACCCGCCCAGCTATGAAACGGCACTTGCCTCCATGGATGAAACACAGCGGAGGAAACTTCAGTCGGAAATCAACCTTCCATCCCTCCCTTCCTGAAACATATACGCTAACACGCCATCAACAGAAACATGCTTCAAAAATGTCATACCCAGACAAGTAATTTCTAGTGCAATGGTATAGTGAAACATGCTTCCTGGTGGGGTTTCCAGTCATAACCTCTCCTAAAGCTTCACAGTGTTTCCCAAGGTTATATAATACTCTTCCGGTGTCACCTCTTAAATGAAACACGCTGTAGAATGTGCCCTCCAGGTTGTGGGAAATCTCAAATTGTGCTGAGCGTGATGCAGATTTCCTGTTTCCTTTTCAAATTGAATCTTTTTTAACTCGTGCAGTGGTACCAGAGAGGAATGCCTTCACGTGGTGCCACCTTAAAAACTGAACGGCTCCACTGCCTGGTTATACTAAAGTCCCTCAACTCTCTTCCAAGCCCTTGAATGGAGGAGGAGGAACTGCAAAGGGGCACCATTCAGCAGTCCACCAGGCTCCTGTTCCATATGAATTGGGCACACACACACACACACACACACAGTGCAGGACGAATGAAAATGAACTCATTGACGCCTACGAATTTATACATACGTTTTCAGAGAACGAATGTGATTTGCAGATTGATCTGTAGCCTACATGGTATGTAAGATTTCGAATATCATTTTGTAATTAAAACTGTTTTTCATCATCCATCCCCCCCCATCAATCAATTTATCTTCTCTTTCCCCCTGTCTCTCAAAAATTTATCCTTAAGAATCTTTGTCAGCTTAGTGTAGTAGTAATAATGGCGTAACACCAGACTGGCCGAAAAGACCCATCAACCGCACCAAGCAATCGCCCCCGCAAGGCTGTCCCATACAGTGAACCGGTGCCCCTCGTGGTGGACAGTGACTCACCGCAGGCACGGGGAAGAGTATGAAAATTTGGTTCCTGGATGGACAACGCGTATGGTTCCTGGAAGGACACCACATCTGCGTCTCTCAACCCAGTCCACAGTCACATCATGGAAGGCTGAACATCTCCCCGTTATTTGCTTATATGATTACCACCTAGCGTCATAAATGGCTTCCTGGGTTATAGGAAACATTTTACATGTCACTCAGTACAGTTACCTAAAGATTAAGTAGTCAGCACTACAAACAGCGAGTGGATGATGGTCACCATCACCTATCACCGTCAGATGTGAGTAAATGCACTACCTTCTTACTAGCAAATATTATACCATGGAATGTCGAGTGGTCAAAGCAAATAATGGAACAGGTTATCATTAAATCGTTGTTTTCCTTTACCTTTCATAGAAAATAATGTAACAGCAGTAACTGGTTTAAGAGAAAAGCAGAATTTACCTTCCCCTATGCTTTAACAAAATCATACATAATTATTTACGACGACGCGACGTGAAGTACAAGATGGTCAAAATATAACGCTCCTCCACTCGTTGTGGGGACGGATCATTGTTAACAGTACCTATCCTGCAACAATATACTGCTTCACTTTCTTCTTCCACACAAGGTCTGCCTCTACCATTACCTTCAACTACACCCTCACAAGGTATCGTAAGCCCCCTGTCTATATGCATTATCAAGTACAGATGTCCGTAAAATTTAAGCTATTCCCTTTACTACCCTTTGTAATCGCACATCCCACGCCTATTGTTTTGTACCATTCTATATCGTACAATTTCGTTTATAAAGCTCCAACATACATGCACACATCGGCCTTGGTCACCTACTGGAGGCTTTCCACGCTGCTCGATCTCTGACAGCCTCCCTCTTGGGTCTCTTATCCCTGAGGTCACATTGTGACCTCATCCCAGGTGTTTTTTGGTCTACCTCTTGCAATCCTACCAACGACGTCCACACTTCTCACCTTCCACGCCCAGTTTATCGATCCTTTCAACATGCCCAGACTATCTCAATCTACACCCCCTCATCACATCAACACATTAGTCCCATCCTTCCTTTCAACTCTTCAACCTAACCCTCCTCTGATAAATTTCCTTATTACTATTACTACACTATCCATCCTCCAAAAGTCTGCAAGTGTTCCGAGGCCATTTCAACAGCTACCAGTCTGAAATGATCTATCACTCACTCCTCAGGATTCACTCCCACGCAGGTGTTATAATAATTCTACTGTGTTCCACTCGTTCAGTATCACATCTTCGTGACTGTTAACAAAATCTAGTGTTAATCTATCATTACAACTCTGCATTGAAGATGAAAAATTTTGGGCAAGTTAGAATAAACAGAGGACATTATACCAGTCAATCTTACTCTGCTTTGGACATCCTCCTGCTTGTTATCACCAGACAGTTCTGTTCAAATAAATCTCATACCTTGAATGACTGCAAGTATGTCACAGAAGTATACCTGTAAATAACCTGGTATTGCTGTGGATGTGTTGGAAAGCATTAAGGGTTAATTATGGCTTTGTATAATGTTCTTTCATTTATCACCATCCACTCCTTTTTTGCCCTGTCAGAAGCATAGGAGTCCAGGACTAGGTTACTTAGTCCTAAGTTTTAAGGCAAGGGGACCAGCCTCGCTTGCCCCTGAGTGGGATTATTTAATAGAACTCCAACCATCCCTCAGATGGAAATCCTTATGAGTCTATCCAACTGGAGCAAATTAACCCACTTGACCACCATGTGTCACTTGACTTGTGGTTACCACCCAGTGTAGTAAATGGTTTCCTGGATTACAGGAAACCATCTGGCTTGTCACACAGCATAGTGCCACCTAATGGTAGCACTGCACCGAGTGAGTGAATGATGGGCTCGCCTACCTACTACTGATGATAATGACAATACAATAATGAAAGTATAAGATGTGGCGATGTAAGGTTTGGATGAGTGTCACAGTGGGGTGACTGAAAAGTATGTGAGAAACACTACAGTGTGTGGTTTGATAATGAGGTGACTGGAAAGTATGTGTGAAATACTGCAGTGTGTGGTTTGGCAGTGAGATGTAGCAGTATGAGATGTATGAAGTATGAGCTATGGTTGTGTGAGGTGTGGCAGTCTCTTCTACAGTAATGTGGATTTTTAAAGCTTTCCAATAATCAAAGTAATTTCTGTAACATACCAGCATTCCTCTAAAGTTTTTCAAAAATTCAATAAAAGTACATGATTTTTTAATACACCATATTTTTAAAAAGATTTTTAATAACTAAAAACAACTACAGTTTTGTTTGTAACATAACACATTAAAGTTTTTTCAATACTGGTAACTAAAAAGTACCGTATATAATTTTTGTAATAAATAAATTATCACTTTTTCAATAACTAAATAATTTTTGTAATGTACCACCCCTCTCATAACTGTAAGTTCTTCCATCTTAACATGGCCCAGATTTTTGTCTATTTGTAAGACATTTCAGGTAGCTCGGTAGAGGGAAAAGACAACGGTATAGTTCTACATCACAGCACTTGTTCATGACTATCATTCTAGTGTTAATCTATAGCTATAACTCTACACTCAAGGTGGAGAGATGACAATTTTAGGCCATGTTAAAAGTAAAAAAGGTACTCTGCATAAATACAAATAAAAAAAAAAGTGACTGCACAGCCAATTAATATAAAAACACTTTATTCATAACAGTATCACATTTATGGCTGTTGTACAACATAATGTTCTGCAGTACATGGGTCCCATGTACAATTCAAGCTCTCTGCTGATTTAAGATGATTCTGTTACCTTACACCACTGAAAAAATATAGTTATTTTCAATCTCATCTTAAATGTCAGGACCAACTGCCTAGCCCTGGGCTTCTACGCTCCTCATGGGGCAACGTAAGATTGGATGATGGATGGATGGATGGATTTTCAAAAAATGGGTAATGATAATACTGCAACGATAAGAAAATAATGTGCGTACACCTGATACCCAAATTAATAAAAAGAATCAACGCAGTGAAAAATATACAATATTCACCTTGAATATTGCAAAGGTAGAAAAATAGTAATTGATTAAATACAGTAAACTTAAATATAGCTTTCATAAAACTAATTCCCATCACAGTTCAACACTATTAGGTATCGCAGGCACTATGTGACAAAGCACTAAAAAAATACACAGCCACTTTTGAAAAATCCTTGCGAGGTGTGGAAGGCCAATGATAAGCTTCCAATATTTTAATTACTTATCGGCAGAAAACTGGCCTACCCCTCTACTGGCTTTAAATGATCACACATGTTCAGGCACCTCTTAGGAATTCAAACTGATGCACGGAATACCCGATCTTCATCCTGGCATTTTCGATCACATGTCCCTCACGTTTTAACTCCTTCAACCTTGTGATGCTTTTCTTAGTACATTCTTGTTGCTGTGGCCCCAGGTTCACCTGAAATATGAACTTAGTGAACTGCAGGCCTAACTTGCCCTTCTGCATTTTGCCGTCCTCCTTTTAGGGTATGGGCAAGTAGTTGAGGGATATTTAACCTTGTACTTGAGCTGCCCAATTATATCAAAGCCACCACATGAACGCATCACTTTCCTCGACCCAGTTTTATTCTTGCGATCTGCGGACAATTTTTTCAGTTCGGGAGGATCTTTTATACAGAAAGGTTTAATGGGATCTACTGTAACTCTTCAAAAGTGCTAAGGAAGGATGCCTTCATATCATGGCACCAATATAACTGAGCAACTCTGTCTGGTTATGCAAACATCCCTCAACTCCCTCCCTATCCCATGAAAGGAGAATGGTGGACTGCATGACGAGGGCTGCTCAAACCGACAGTCCACTGGGTTCATATTTCAGAATGAGCGGCAATTACTATAACTACTACTACTGTACTAGTTAAATACTACTACTATAACAGTACTATCCCTGTACTGCTATTATTACTGCTACTACTACTACTGCTAGCTCAAAAAGCCTCCCCTAAACTGGAAAAGAACCACCTCAACATAATGAGTGGCAATTACTATTACTACAACTCCTGTACTAGTTAATGCTACTACGATAATTGTACTACTATAATTACTGCTACTACTAGTTCAAAATGCCTCCCCCTAAACTGAGAAAGAACCACCTGAACGGCAGCAAGAATAAAATGCAAAATCCATCAGCCTGAAAGGGCCGAGTAACACGCTGCTACTGGAAAGAAACATATTGTATCATTCCAGGAAACATTGCCAGTATCCTAGAAATGTCAGGAGCTGCTTGGAAATTCTGCTGCTGCTGCTGTTGGAAAATCTGTTGCAGTTGATGTTGGACAATCTGTTGCTGTTGGAAATTCTGCTGCTGTTGTTGGAAATTCTGTTGCTGCTGCTTTTGGGAATTCTGTTTCTGTTGCTGCTGCTGTTGGAAATTCTGTTGCTTTTGTTGCTGGAAATTCTGCTGTTGCAGTGGGAAATTCTGCTGTTGCTGTGGGAAATTCTTTGGCTGTTGTAGCTGGTATTCTTCTAAGAACTTCAGGGCACTTTCAGAGAGACGTGGTATACCTGTGTGCCAATCAATATTCAACTGCTGAAGCCGAGAGAAGAAATTGGTGGCGGTGACGGAACGAGGAAAGGGTGTGGGGCAGGGGGTTCCGGCACGCTGGTGGCGGTTGCAGACGTGGCGAATTCTGAGGTCGCGAGCCGCCTCATGATTCCTGAAAGATATCTTGCAGTTCTGTAGTATCCGCTTCTCATCCTGTGGTGTGGCATTAATCATGAATTCCAAAATGTGCTCGTGTGCATTGTGGCCACGGAACCTGTACCGAGTGCAGTTTGAGAGTGCTAGCTGTCCCTCAGAGGTAGTACGCCAAGGTCCCCCTGGACGCACATGGTTGTATGTAGGAAGCACGTGTGAATAATCCGTATTTGTAACTAAGATGCGGGAGCAGGTGTGCGTTGGTGTGGTCATCATCTCAACTAAGTAAAAGTACTTCCAGTTTTCCAGCAACAACTTTGCCTCCACAGAAAACTGGACATTGCCATACCAGTCTGGAAGATTTTCATCCAGCCCATTAAACCTTGCCCCAAACCAGAGGACCTTCAGCCCGGCACAGGGATGGTTTGCTGGCAGGTCACGAGAGTCAATGCAGCTGAAGGAGGTGATGTTCTTAGGCTCCATCCTTCCCTTGATGCAGACGTCAAGGGCATCGTGGAGGTGCAGGGTGCGGGTGATATGGGTGAAGGGCTTGTAGGAGTCAGGACCGTCACTGACGTGTCGATCACTGCCAGGACGCCATGATATCTTTGTGCCACCCTTGCCATTGCATTTCTTGAGAAGTTCGTCCTTCCAAGTGAAGGATGTCTGTAATTGACAAATCTAGTCATTAAATCATCACCCAATCCAGTATTGTTCATTAAGCAATGTACAGGTCTGGGGCTAAGCTACTCAGTCTTGATACATAAGGAAAGAAAGACCAGCTGCTCACTAAACAGTGGCATTACATGAGCACAAAACTCTAACCACCCCTAGCATTTACTGTACACCCAAGTAGGTTATATCCAGTTGCTGTGCTAAAACTTACTAGACCACAAGGTGTTAAAAAAGAGTGAAGACAACAATGCTACTACATATCTGAACCCAGCAACCCATCCCCCTCTTGATTTCCCTGTGAGCACCAGATAACTATCCTATAAAAGGGGAAAACACCAAGTCACCAGGTGTGAGAGGAGTGTTAAATTATAACCAGGTAAAAAGAATAAGTTAGGTATACAGTACCATTACAACCACAAAAAAAGCACAAAGGAAGCAGCTACAGCAAACTTTTAAACTTACTGGCACTGTAACTACAATACTGGGGAGAGGAATTAGTTCACTTAACCCCATCAATAGGGTGACATGTGCTATTAATCTATTCTTTCTCTCTCCACATGATTTACTCTGCTTCTGGTAATCACTGTTCTGAAGGTGTAATTGATGAATGTTTCTAACCCCTGCAGTTCAGCCTCCAAGCTACATAAAGGTGCCTGAAGGTAGTAAGAATAAAATACCTGTACATGTGGATGTGATGGAAAGCATCATGAAGAGGTGGTTTGACCATGTGGAGAGAACGGAGAGAGAGAGAGACTAACGAGGAGAGTGTATTTGAGTGAGGTGGAGGGGGGAAAGGGAGGGGGAAGCCAAGGATGAGATGAAGGGATGAAGTGGAGAGGTATATGAGAGAGGAGGGTGTGAGCTGGGAGCAAGGCAGTGAAATGGCGTGGAACCAGGCGATGTGGAGGCGATCAGTGGCCACCCTTTACGGGATTAAGGCATCTGGCAATAGACAGATGATAGACAGACAGACATAATATATCATCAGACTGAATAAGTTAAACTATATCTATAACTCCTACAGGAAAAAAGTACATGATGCACTGAACTGTTAAACTCCACAACAACTAAGTCAACCCCCCATCCCCTGGGAGCCTGGATTAGCAACTACCCGGTACTTGTGCCACTGCTACTACCACTACTACTGCCAAACTACTTTATACACCTCAGGAGACTCCCTCTCCCCTTGGAATGACAAAGGTTACTCATGACTATATCTAACCCAGCAATAAATACCACCCTAGGCTGAAAATAATCAACTACTCATACCAAGACCAAAACAAAGGGACATCCTCAGGTTAAAGAGGAGGAGGTTGTTGTTGTGGTGGTGGTGGTGGTGGTGAAATGTGAACCCAGTGGACTGCAGGTTTACGTTTAATTATAGTGTACCATCCTCTTTCCCATACACAGAGATGCAGTTGATGGACATGCATATAACCAAGCAGCAGAGCCACCTGGTTATATTGGTGCCACCACATGAAGGAATCCATCTCCAGGACTGGGTTGTGAAGGTCCAGAAGAGCGATGAGTTAAGAGGGTGCATGAAGGTGAAGTGGAGGGAGGAAGAGACTGAGGATGAGATGGAGGGATGGAGTTGAGAGGTATATGAGGGAGGGAGGAATGAGCTGGGGGAGGGGGCAGTCAAATGGTGGGTGACAAAGTAAGTTGGAGGCACTTTGTCTGTGGCCACCCCTTGC
Organism: Coenobita brevimanus; assembly: GCF_032717465.1. NCBI lineage: Eukaryota > Metazoa > Arthropoda > Malacostraca > Decapoda > Coenobitidae > Coenobita > Coenobita brevimanus. The sequence continues at coordinate 468,982 of NC_136970.1, forward strand.
GGGATTAGGGCGTCGGGCTATAGACAGACAGATGGACGAAACAATTATCTCTCATCTCTACCTACAGTACATTTACGCACTCATCATCATCATATCTTCTCTCCCTACTCTTAAACCCACCCACCATCACCATCATCATCATCATCTCAATCTTGCTTCCAATAACACAAATGGGGTGGGGAAAAAAAATAGAGGACTGCCCAGTAAAAATGTACCACACTATCATTCACTCATACCTTTGAAATTTTCTCTCTCTCACCTTCTTCTGAAAACTGGTATTTGGTGTTGTGTGAGGACTAGGCTTGTAATCTGTAAAGAAAAATATAATGTTAGTCTGGCATATAAGACAGTTAAATTTACATACTGATGCTATACAATGATTCTTCCAACACAGCAAAATTATGTACAACTACAAAACCATCATATCTTTTACCAGTTTTACTACCTTTTCTCTCTTTCTCTCTTTTAAGGGAAACATCAGGTAGGCCAATGGCGGGACAGTAGTAGGGCAGCCCCAGTCTGTCTGGCCATCAAGTACAGGCAAGCAATTGCCCCTGCAGGGTCATCCCGTGCAGTGAACTGATGTTCCCTCATAGTAGATAATGCCTCACCTTAATGAGGTGCTGGGAAAAGTGTGGAGATTTGGTTCCTGGATGGACATAAACATTTGTGTCCATCCACCTACTTAACAAGAGCACCATAATGGGAGCCACATTATTTTGTTATTTGGTTATATGGTTATCATCCAGCATTTTAAATGGTTTCCTGGGCAACAGGAAACCATTAGGCTTGTCACTCAGTGCACAGTCACCTCAGAAAGAAGTACAGTAGACAAAACTACACTGAGTGGATGATGGTCGCCACCAGCTACCAACGGCAGGTTAGCAGAAGCAGTGAGCAGTAGCAGCAACCCCAGGCTCATCTGATCATAAGCCCAGTGGACTGCAGGCTGAAGCTACTCTTCTGCAGTCCACCATCCTCCTGTTGGGGGACAAGGAGGACACCAAGACATTTGTATAACCCTGAAGTTCGATCACCAAGGCATGTAAATGCCACCACTTAAAGGCATTGCTCTCCAGCACTCATCAGATAGTGAATGAGTTCATTATGGACATGCCATCATATAACACGTCCACTTCAAAAAGTCTCTGTTTTGCTGAACTGTCTGGTTACCGTATGGTGTTTGCAAAATCTACCCACCCATTTACAGTGTGATAAAGGTAGTGATGGTGATGATAACCATGATAAGGAGGGCAATGACTGTGATGGTTATGGTAATATTTAATATGAATAACAAACTACCACCACCAATAATAATAATAATAATAATAAATAATAATAATAATAATAATAATAATAATAAATAATAATAATAATAATTAATAATAATAATAAATAATAATAATAATAATACAAACTACTATTACGGTACTTCTGCTACACTACCACTGCTACTATTAGTACCCCTATCAATAAGTAACAGCACTACTACTACTACTACTACTAACAATACTAATAATAAACCAAAACTTACTCTGCATCTCCTCTGCTCCAATGGTAACAACTTCGACCTGGCGATGGGAAGTATTTGTGCCCATGTGGGGGAGTGTGACTAAATTCGCCTCCCCTTTCTTCTTCTTGCCTCTCGCTCCTGTTCCATTGGGTGGGGTGGTTTTGTGGTCGTCTGGTGCCATTCTGAAAGGTATATAATAATTGTGATTCTGATTTTTTTCTTTTTGAGGGGGGGAGGGGAGGGGGACTGATGTGGTAAGGGCTGATTTACTGATACACACACACACACACACACACACACACACACACACACACACACACACACACACACACAGGTAGGTGGGTAGGTAGGTAAACTAGAAAAGGCAGGTATATATGTGTGTATGTAGGTAGGCAGACTGCGAAATAGGTATAGGTAACTAGGTAGGCAAGATGGCAAGTACGTAGCCTCAGTAGGTAGGTAGGTATGTTAGTAAGTAGGCAGGCAGAAAAGCACATACGTAGATAAGTAGCCTAGATTAGCCGACAGGTAGCACAGGTAGGTAGACAGAAAGATAGATTGATAAGTAGGTAGACAAAGACAGGTTGGTAGGTAGGTAGACAGAAAGACAGGTTGGTAGGTAGGTAGACAGAAAGACAGGTTGGTAGGTAGGTAAACAGAAAGACAGGTTGGTAGGTAGGCAGACAGAAAGACAGGTTGGTAGGTAAGTAGACAGAAAGACAGGTTGGTAGGTAAGTAGACAGAAAGACAGGTTGGTAGGTAGGTAAAGAGAAAGACAGGTTGGTAGGTAGGTAGACAGAAAGACAGGTTGGTAGGTAGGCAGACAGAAAGACAGGTTGACATGATTACATAATGATGCTGAAATAGCTACCTCTGTCTGGCAATAGATAGATAGATAGATAGATAGATAGATAGACAAAGATGCAACTGCTCAGCACATGTATGCTGACCTTGCACACCTGTGGAGGATAATTTGTACTTTCTCTGCACTTGCTTTTGGCGCCTATACTATCCAGTCTGTGTGGATGATAATTATGAAGCTACGTGTGGAAGGAAATGGATTTAAACTAGCTAGGATTCCGGGGCTTGAAAGGTGTGTGTGTGTGTGTGTGTGTGTGTGTGTGTGTGTGTGTGTGTGTGTGTGTGTGTGTGTGTGTGTGTGTGTGTGTGTGTGTGTGTGTGTGTCCCTCCCTCTCTCTCTCTCTCTCTCATAAGGACAATATCAGGTGTAAACAGGAAACTCTCTCCCTCTCCCTCTCTCTCTCTCTCTCTCTCTCTCTCTCTCTCTCAAGACGAAGTATAAACAGCAAAACTAAACCAAATACTGTATCAGGGAAGTGTCGATAAGGCATCAGTGTAGCCGAGAGAGAGAGAGAGAGAGAGAGAGTCTTGCTGAGTATGCGGACGCCAATGTAATCATGTTTTTTCCCTGAGTCGATTGCAAGTTGATCTCGCTCAGTTGCAAAGGCTCCTATCAGCACTAGAACACGATGCTAGTCACGAAGAAGTGCTATGGAAAGAATGCAGAGCCGTAATACTGTCTGAAATTGAGCTTAAAATTAAATGCTGATAATGAAGCGCTATGGAAAAAAATGCGCCATATTATTTGAAATTTAGCTCAGTGAAATAAGCCCTAAAATGACGAAAAACTAGTCACGAAGAAGTGCTATGGTAAGTGCCATCTCCCCACCTTAAAAGCCCCTTGCAACAATGGATCAACACGAGAATGATGCTAGTCACGAAGAAGTGGTATTCAAGGGATGCTGAGCAGTAACACAGTCTAAATACACTGCATAAGGACAAAGACTGGGCCAAGTTAAGGTGAAGAAACTATAGCAATAAGAATATTTAACTACGGTAATCAATAACAACTGCATCTACCCGTTATAATTCAAAACACACACACACACACACACACACACACACACACACACACACACAGCGACACGAGATCCAATAAATACATGGAGACGAAATAAACACACACACACACACACACACACACACACACACACACACACCAAACAAAAAGAGAGAGAGGGAGGCTTGCACGTTAATAACAAGTATTGATCCCTACTTGTCAAGTGAGGTTGGTGGAGGATTAGTGCCCCTCCCTGTAAAACAATTAACTCTAAGCCCTTGACCACCCCGTTTGGGACACATGGCGTCTGGCAATGAATGAATGATAGCTTGTTCATGCAATCGCTGGCACTCAACATGCAACAGCTGTTAGATAGTTCATTTTCTCACACTGCTAACGTTTGGATTTATGGGAATTATTTTGTATACGCATCTCTCTCTCTCTCTCTCTCTCTCTCTCTCTCTCTCTCTCTCTCTCTCTCATAAACTCATTGGTACACATATGGCCCTATTCTCGAGCTTCAATGGTTTCCACCTCTCTCTCCAACATGCAACAGACGTCTCTCTCTCTCTCTCTCTCTCTCTCTCTCTCTCTCTCTCATGCAACAGACGTGAGATAGCTCTATTTTCTCACATTCATATATTCACATCAATAGTCTATTACTGGGAAATCGGATGGATGATGATGAATATGATGATGATGATACTGTATTCTCGTTGCTTCAATCAGGTTTAAAGTGTATCCTAGCAGTGATAGTTTTAATAATTATCTAATCTATCTCGCTCAGTTCAATGCATCCCCTAACAAAAAAAAAAAACAAAAAAAAAAAATCGAATGAACTGATCGAAACTTGAAGGGGTGCAATTTACACACGATAAAAAATAATCACCAATCTTAACTAATTCCGATATATCATTTACGTGTTACTAGAGTCTAAGAAGATTTCAAATATCACGTGATTACCACTGATACTACGAAAAATTCTGTTTGGTCAATACTTTCTAAAGCAAATACTTACGTTTCTCTGCGCCTCTGCTTTCTCACGTGTACTGACAGTCACCATACACCTCTTCCTGTAGTCCCTTCAGGGCGTCTTCGTGTTGTTACGCCGTTTGTTAGATATGGCACTCAGTTAACAGGAGAAACACAGACACACTGAGGCACACACAACCACTTCCTTCACTTGATGGCAACTGAGACGTGCGTCACGTGCTTGAGTTGCCAGTTCACAAATATCGCTAAACTTGTGCTCTCGGAAATTGCTAGAATGTATCACACCAAAAGAACATGCTAAAAATTGTGCTTTAATCTCTAGCACATCTCTAAAATTTTGCAGAAATCTCTAGGTCATTGCTAATGCGCCATAGGAATATCCAGATCAGTGAATTTATTGTCACTAAACTTAAAATTTGGTGCTAAATTGAAATGACCGACTCAAGATCTAGCGGGAAATACAAACTTGGCAACTTTGAATCCTGGGAAGCCCGCGTTCTGCGCGTGCGTTTCCCACTCGTCCTATCGCTTTTCCAAGAATTCATTCAATTTTTTTCTATTTTATCATCATTCTAAAGGTTCCCCGTTATCTTATCCGACACGCTTCATCGACAGGATGTATCTGTCTTTCTTATCAGCATTCCAAACTGATAATGACTAACCTAACGCTGATGTAGAGGATAAACAAAGACAATAGTGTTGTCATCTCAATTCCTTTTTTTTTTATTTTCTCCCAACTCAGCTGATACCGAGAAACACGCTGGGATTTCTCTCTCTCTCTCTCTCTCTCTCTCTCTCACTCAATTTTTTCCCATTCATTTTTCTTAAGAGTTTAGTTCCAGCATCTCTTCTCCTCTCTCACTCTCTGATGTCAGGCATACATCCTGTCAGCCTCTCTTATCATCGTCGTCATTGCTATCATCATTATCATCATCACACTCTAATGCAGAAATCATCACCCAGCTACCACTATTATGGAAAAAGATATTCAAAAGTAATATAGACACGAAAACAGAATCATCATAATCATCATCATTAGCATCTTCATCATCACAAGCTGCAATACCACCACCATCATCATCATCATCATCATTCTATTCCCTCATAAATAGGAAGACTATGATCCAAAAAGAGGAAAATGTAATAATAATAATAACAATAATAATAATAATAATAATAATAATAATAATAATAATAATAGACCTATATTGTTTTACTTTAACTTGGCCTAAAGCTACCATCTCTTATCTTGAATGCTGAGGTAAACATCAGTATATTACAGTTACATTAGTAGTAGCAGTATAGTCGTAGTAATGGTGGTGGTAGTAGTAGTAGTAGTAATGGTGGTGGTGGTGGATTGTAGTAGTAGTAGTAGTAGCAACAGTAGTAGAAGTAATGGTAATAGTAGTAGTAGTAGCAGTATTGTTGTTATTATTATTATTATTATTATTATTATTATTATTATCAATATTACTGAATTTTTAGAGATCCTCCTTTTCTCATACAGCTCAGTAGTAGGAAGAGAATGATAGCTATACACCCTTTCCACTGCACTTCTTCGTGACTAGCGCGATATTCTAGTGTTAATCTATTGTTACAACTCAGCATTCAAGGTGGAAGAAAAGGGGGCAATTATAGGCCAAGTTTAAGTGAAAAGAATATTGTAGTGAAGGTATGCTTAGTGCGAGATGATGCCTAGGTCTTTATTCTCTCCCTAACACCTCTTCCTTAGCGATTTATTTTGGATATGGCCGGTTAATCCATTTGCAGGTTATTTATGCAGAGTATGATGATACTTGAAGGATTTATGTAACAACAGGACAGTATGATATAATAAGCAAATTAAGTCTCATAGGAAAAGGTGTTAGGGATTGCAGTGTATGGCGATATTGGAAGGATTTATGTAACCCGAAGGAGAGTGAGGTGTAATACGCAAAATAAATCGCTTGGGAAAAGGTGTTAGGGAATGCAGTACGACGATAACTGGAAGGGTTTATGTAACACGAAGGACGGTAAAGTCTAATACGCAACTTATAATCCAACAGTATAGTACCTAACACGGAAAAGGAGAGAGAGGTGTAATAAACAAAATAAATCGCTTAAGAAAAGGTGTTAGGGAGTCCAACAGCAGTATCTAACACGGAGAAGGACAGTGGGGTGTAATAAACAAAATAAATCGCTTAGGAAAAGGTGTTAGGGAGTCCAACAGCAGTATTTAACATGGAGGACAATGAGGTAAAAAAAATAAATCGCTTAGGAAAAGGTGTTAGGGAGTCCAACAGCAGTATCTAACACGAATAAGTGAGGTGTAAAAAAAACAAAGTAAATCGCTTAGGAAAAGGTGCAAGGAAAACAATCTAACATGAAGGAGGGTGAGGTATAATAAACTAAATGAATCGCTTTGGAAAAGGTGTTAGGGATATGAACCGAGGAGAATATGGGCCTCAAAATCCAACAGCAGCGTCCCGAGGCAGGCCAAACTCAGTATTCCTGAAGAAGTAACGGGAGGAGGCGGCGCAGGGGATGGCCTCGTTGTCCCTTACACACGTCAGCTCCCTCTGGTCAAACCTCGTCCCCGGTCCACACATGAAGCTGCCAAGAGAAGAGCTGTAAGATGATGCACACACACACACACACACACACACACACACACACACACACACACACACACACAGGAGGATGCATAGTGTGTGTGTGTGTGTGTGTGTGTGTGTGTGTGTGTGTGTGTGTGCTGAATAACTAAAAGCAATCCTAATTCCTCTCTCTCTTTCTCTCTCTCTCTCTCGTAATTAATTTTAGTTCTTCCTCACACACACACACACACACACACACACACACACACACACACACACACACACACACACACTCACACACACACACACACACTCACACACACACACACACACACACACACACACACACACACACACTTATACTTCCACTCATCTTCCATACCTCTTCAACACCCACCTGTACCGATAGGTCTCAACGTGCCCGGAAGAGAAGCGCGCCGGGTAGCAGACATGGAACACCTTACACGCGACCTCCTCATCCGCGTAGTATCCGTAGGGCTGTCCGGTACAGGTGAAGGAAGAAGAGACGTCCCCCAACAGGAGCCTGGCACCGGAGGGCAGGTCCAGGGGCTCCAGGATGCTGCTTACCTCCTCCGTCAGAAGCTCGGTCTCCGGAGTCATCGGTTCCGAAAGAATCCCACGGACCGTTTGACCAGTGAAGTCTCCTATTGGATCCTGAAATACGGTGTCGACCATTTTGGACTGGATCACTGCCTTGGTGTCCTGGAAGCCATTTATATCCTGTAGAACCTCAAGTGTAGGACCTGCAACTCTTGTAGGACTTGCGACATCGGTGTAGTCTTGCCTGGAAGCTCCCTGGAACTGAGTATCCACAAGATGAGACTGAATTACTGTCTTAGCATCCTGGAACTGGTGAAGGTCCTGCCGTAGCTCATTTGTAGAACCTAACCGAGGGATTTGATCTTGCCTGAAGTCCCCCTGGAATGGACTGTCTACAACTTGGGCCTGGATGACTGCCCTGGAATCATGAAACTGGCTGGGATCCTGGAAGCCATGAACAGCCTGCAATAGTTCATTTGAAGGGCTTGCCACACCTGAAGAACTTAAATGACTGTCTACCACTTGAGAACGCACGACGGCCTTAGTGTCATGGAATGGGTGGCCCTCCTGGAAACTGGAAGGGACTGAGCTGTGTGTCTGCTGGAAATCTCGGTGCTGGAAATTGCTGAGGCTCTGAGGAAGGTGATTCAGGGTGTCCAAACCGAAGCCCTGGTGTATTTGCTGATGTTGACCCTCGTGTATTTGCTGAAGTTGATTCTCAGGATGTATTTGTTGATGATACTGATTCTCTTGATGTACATGTTGATGATGCTGATTCTCCTCATGTGTTTCGTGCCTGATGTGGCCTGAATTCAAGTGAGCCTCCGCGTTAACCCGGCTAAAACTATCAGTCCTCTGGGGCACCTCTGCGGCCATAGGATGTCCCTTCGGCGTACGCAGGTCTCCGAGGCCCTGGATTACGTGGGAGTCGCTGAGGGTATGGCGGGTCCTTGGGGCGTCCAGGGAGCCGTCTTGCCCATGCTGGAAGGGCGTCTGGTGAGGGAGGACATAGGGCGCA
>NC_136970.1:480000-520000 GCF_032717465.1 Coenobita brevimanus
TGACAATTTTAGGACAAGTTAGAGAAAAGCCAGCTTACTATACTCTTTTTACTCCACCTGGGCCCAGATTTTCGCCTTTCTGCGGCTTATTTCATGCAGCTCAGTGGAAGAAAAAGGCAGTGCTACGGCTCTACGTCATTTCCACAGCACTTCTTTGTGACTAGCATCAAAGACTTGTGTTTATTTATTGCTACAGCTCTGCATCCAAGATAGAGAGATAGCAATTTTAGGACAAGGTAGAATAAAGAGAGTACAGCAGGAGGAATAAGCCAAAATCTGTTTCACTTGGATTCAAGGGGTTACACGGTCATATAATGAATTAAGATCATATAAGGCAGTGGTTTCCGACCTTTTCTAATTCTCGCCCCCCCTCACTGAATGACACGTTCCCTGCGCCCCCCTTCCTCAAATACTGTATTTTTCTGGCATAGTTGGCACATGTCAATAAATATCATAGATTCTTTTAATCTCTGAAATTGTTTATATATTCAGATAACTAGACTTCTTATTCATATCTGAAATATTTTCTCCATATTTAGACATTACTGAATTCCATCATAATTCATAGTTTTCAAATATAATTACCCTCTTCATCAAGCCTTCGCGCCCCCCCCCCCGGGCAGCCCTTCGTGCCCCCCTAGGGGGGCGCGCCCCACAGGTTGGAAACCACTGATATAAGGTATCAAATAAACAGCCATGTTGCCCTTGATGTGGGAGACTTCGTTGCATCTCTTCTGTTGCGATTTATTTTACATGTTGCACGTTAATTGACTTTTAAAATATATTTTGCCATTCTGATATCAAAATAGTCTGTTTCAGTAACAACCAGGGGAGTGTTAAGGTGCTTAGGAGAAATAAATCGCTGAGACGAGGTACTGCGAAACTTCCTAAGCCCACATAAACATTAAGACAGCGTTCATGAATAAATGAATAAATAAAAAAAATAACGCCTGCAATGCAATTATGCCTCTTTAAATGGTATAATTGTTACCATTAAACTATGGTAGTGAGCTTAAGGGAAATATTCTGTGATGAAAAGGTTGATGGAATTCGTTTGTATTATCTAGAGCTGTTTCCTCAAGCAGGCAGATGTAATTTACAAATTATGCCATGCTCTTCTGATATTCTTAATTAATGTTAAAAATTCAAAATAATTTAATGTTAGTAGATAATCAATAACCACAAGTATAAAAAGAATATTAATTCTCATTAATATTCGAATGCTACCAGTCACGTGACGCCTCATGCCTCAACAAAGAGGAAGTTGATGGCGTTGTACTTTAAATTTTTGCATATTGTGACCGTCCTTCTCCGTCCCTGCCTCCCGTTTCCCAACAAATCAGTACCGTGGTGGATTTCAGTGGTTCTAGCTGTGTATAGTAAGGCTACAGCGTCTGAAAAGAGAGAGGAAAGAAGAAAAACATGGAAGGAAAATAGCAAACCCGACGAAGGTAAGCCACACATTCTTTTATCCCAATGATGCAATTTCACATATTGTGGTACCTGCAGAGGATTTAATGAATTGGAAGTACGATCTGTAATACCGAAGGGGTTGTTCGTGACTGTCTAATCCCCCCACGGTAATCTATAACTTTCACAACTTGGCCCAGATTTTCGTCCCACGGCTAAAATCCCGCATATCAGTGACATTATGAAAATACTGCCGCTCTACATCTTTTTCATAGCACTTCTTCGTGACTAGTGATGTGTTTTTGAGTAAACAGCATGCTATGTTTCAGTACCCAAGAGTCATATGTCAATTTCGTGAAGTTTTCCAAAGCACTTCTTCGTGATTAGTGATTATGTTTTTGGGTTAATAGCATATTTCAGTGCTTAGGACTCTCCTGTGCTAATTTTAGGTGAAGTTTAAGAAGAAAGAGTATAGCCTAGGTCGGAAAGTCATTCAGATCAGTAACTCTAACTTAATTGTCGGTTTTACTTGCAAATCCACTCTCAAAAGATATCGATAAATGTTTTGCATCCAGTAAGTAGTAATCAGTATAAGTGAATTCTGTGGCATTACCTTCGCTACGTTTTTTCTATAGATTAATAAACTGAGGGAAGGGTCTGGGTGGAAGCTAAACCAAGGACACCTAAAGCAGCTACACACCCTTAGATTGGCGTCACTTCTGATAGGAAAGAATCTCAAATTGAACGAATGACCAAGCAGAAAATAAATATATAAATGAGTGAGGCTGGACTTGAAGATCATTACTAAATCGTCTGGAGACAGCAAGACTAGGAAAAAAAATAAATAAATTTAGTAGCAGAAGGCACAACTGAATTCGGAAAGCTTGAGGTGTTTCCTGTTTATATCTTACCCTTTGCTGACTGTTTTCCTGTGACACATCCGTTGTACATTAATTCCTCCTCCCCCTCCCTTCAGGTACTTAATGAACCCCTAGTGTTGTAGAAGAAAAGTGTTAGCAAATGATGAGATATCAATAGGAAACGCCCCAAACTACTTGAATTCCAAATGGTGTTAATGGTTAAATGTCAACAAATTTATGCAGGTACATTAGTTCCAGAGGTCAGTTTTAAATGAATATCAAGAAATATTACTTTGAAGGGTTACGAATGCGTTTAAGGAGGCCTGTAACCTTCCCTGGGCCACGGTCACCATAACTGGCTGGCTGGTGATTAGTAAATCCCACCGCAGCGTTTCCTTATCTGGTTGTGGTACAGAAGAATTATGTTTGTATCTTCACCACGGAAGTTTAGTAAATCCAAGCCCTTGTCCTGACGTCTCTGCCATGGTAGCACCACCCGGTACGATGGTAACCATGCAGCTACTACCTTTTTGGTGGGCTAACGGGTGCTACACCTTGCCCAAGGGTGACCCGGGACTATGCAGGGCAGGGGCGTCCATCTTCCCTGAGCCGGACACATCACACGGCCGCATACCCACACACATGAAGTTAACATACCAGCTTGTGGTGATTATCCTTCTAGGGATGGGTGTTTCTCAAAGCTTGATTTAGGGGCAAAGAAAGAGACGCAATCTTTCAGAGTGCTAGTCTATTGTGTTTGTTTTCACTGGACGGAACTGGGCCACAAATAGGAATGCTAAGTCATGGCTGCATAAAGTCCAATGAGCCTTAGTTGTCGAGCACAAATAAGTTTCCTTGGTTAAATAATCACATCAGACCTCGAATCCGACCACACCTGGCCATCAGCTGGGCCAAAAGGGGTGAAGGGTCTTTGTCAGGTGAGAAGGTAAATTTTTTTGAGTCCTCGCCCGCTCTTTTTTACTTTCAAATTTGTTTTTCCCGATAGATGTGTGTGTGTGTAATAGAGTCGTCTATTGGTGTTCGCCAGGGGGCCCCGACCAGCTGTTTGCTCTTTGTTTTGTATATTGATCATATGGTAAAAATGATAAAAAATGAAATAGCAGTGGACGGTTTTTTAGGAGCATTACATATATTACTTCTAATGGATGATGCGGTAATATTAGCAACAAACAGAGAGATGTGTGAAAAAAAAGCTAAACATTGTATTGAAATATTGTAATGATTATGGAATGGTTATCAATGAAAAGAAAACAACATTCTTTGTTATCAATGGTGAGGAAACGGACAGACAAAACTTGAGAGTAGGAGGTGTGACTGTCAACCAATTGCCTAGATACTTGTATCTGGGCGCGTGGTTCACTGACACTGCCAAGATGAACGATGTGATTAACATGCATGAGATAGCTAACGAGGCTGTTGTAAATAAATTTTCAATATTTTGTGCAGCCAATACGCAGATGCCGTTTATATACAAGAAAAAAGTGTTTGACGCGGCAGTGACTTCGGCACTGCTGTATAGTTGTGAATCATGGCTAAGCAACAAAATGAAAAGTTTAGAGAGACAGTACAATACTTTAGTGAAGTGTTTGTTGGGAGTAAGAAGAAACACTAGTATTAATTTATGTATGCTTGAAAGTGGTATCTTACCTGTTGTAGAACTAGTGAGAAAAAGAAGAAAAAGTTTCATAAGATCTAAGTTAGAAAATACAGATATTGACCATCCATTCAACACAATATATGATCTCTGTAGACGAGAGAACACACCAGGATATAGATTTCTGTATAATGAGATATACTTAGAAGCTGATAGTGAACCCTTGGAGAGGATCAAACAGACTATTATAGATACACCAAACACAGCAACAAAGATTATGACTTATAAGACAGACCTTAATCCATTGTTGAGTGTACATAACGTATATAAGAGCAATGTGTATATACCTGACTACCAACGCGAATCATTTTCAAGATTAAGGTTGATGTCACACAGTCTGAGAATAGAGACAGGGAGATGGAGTCGTACGCCTCGCCAAGATAGAGTGTGTGTATGTGATGGTACTCAGGTACAGACTGAACGACACGTGTTGGTGGAGTGCCCGCTAAGTGAACACCTTCGTGGCAGGTATTCCATGTTACAGTTTGCAAATATTAATGATTTGTTAAATGAAGATGTTTATGTTAGAGAATTGTGTAGCTTTATTTTTGATGTTTTTGAGATATTTAAATAAGTTACCTCTACAGTTTATCAGGAAATGATAATTTCTTTTGGACAAAATGAAGGAATGTAATCTTCTGTTTTTATATGATATTGTATGTAAATTTATTTTGTCAGTAAACTACTAAACTAACTAAACTGTGTGTGTGTGTGTGTGTGTGTGTGTGTGTGTGTGTGTGTGTGTGTGTGTGCTGTAAGCGAAGCCCCCAACCCACCTAGTCTCCAGGTTTATTCTATCAATCAACTCAAGACCATTTTTTGAAGGAATTGCCTTACAAGAACAATCGCTTATATTGATGAGTACTACTTACAAAAGGCATAATTTATCAGTATCTTCTAAGCGTGGACTTGTAAACTTATGCCGAAAAGAAACGTGCTGTATTTCTCACTCTCTCTCTCGTTACAATCCCAGGCTCGTCTGAACGTGATCCCAGTGGACTGCAGGCCGACGCTACCCTTCCTCTGCAGTCTACCATTCTCCTCTTGGGGATTGAGGGAAGGGACTGATAGACGAGAAATAGTCACAGCGTTCACACTAGCCACATTCAAGTCCCGTTACGACAGATAGCCCTCACAGGACAACAGTTGTCTTAGATGTTGGACTGTGCCAGAAGTTCACGTAATTTCCCACTAGTTATTGATAGGTAAGCATAGCCAGGCAACTGCATCCACCCCCAACGTACGGAGTCGACTTTAATCTTATGGATGTGAACATAATCGTCAAAAATACTACTACTACAACTAATAATAATAATAATAATAATAATTGCAGTTTCTCCAGCTCTGTTGTCCACGGATTTCGCTGTTCCACATCTTTCATGAATCACGTTATTCCTTACCCCATCCACACTCTCCGCACTCCACATACATTTCTCACGAACCCCGTCTCCACCACACCAACTTTTGAAATATTAGATCAAGCTTAAACGAAAGGCCTCTCCCAAAATTTTTCCTTCCGTGGATGTACTTGCTTCGGCAGTACATATACTAAAATTGGAACGATACAGAGAAGATTAGCATGGCCCCTGCGCAAGGATGACACGCAAAATCGTGAAGCGTTCCACATTTTGAATCGGAATGGACCAAACCTTCCTTGTGACCCTCCACTGGTAGCAGGTGACTTAGGTATAGTGAGTTTTGTAATGATAGGGGTACGTAATTACGAAGTGCGGTCACTGTTTTAGCGGGAGTTCGAATCCGTTATTTTTCCGTTTTATTTCTTATAAAAATGTGAAGCCAAACCCTTGTCATACTCTCCTTACAAAATTCATCCTGCCAACTTGATCTTATATCTTCCCAAGCCTCGCCAACCTCCGTACCTCTTACACTCGGAGGTGACGGCGGTAGTTTACATGGACGTACACAGCCAAGCCCCGTCACTGGGAGTTCCGTGACCCGCCTACGGATTAGTCATACATGCCTGACACATTGCCTTCGCCTTAAGGCAAGACCCCCTCCTTATTGTGAAAACTGGTGCCATTGACTGTGCAGCACCTCTTTACTTGAGTGTCCCAGTGTGGGGGATGCTGGCCGTCGATACCTCTCCAGGTTTAGGGCGAGAGATGTGTCGTAACTTGTCAGTCCTTGGAGGGGAGGTGCGTTTATAACGGGGGGAGCCACGTTCCTGTTTGTTGAGGAAAGAGGCTTCCTCAGATAGCTTTAGTTTTCATTTTTTTTTTTTTTTTTTCTGCATACGGTAATTTTATGGGTTGTTCTTGACGTAGTGTATGAACGTAAATGTTAGATGGCTGTTGTAATTTGTTATCGTGTTATCTATATATGTATATATTTTAGCCATCCTTGTTCTTACTCCTGTTGTACGGTGGCAATGACCTCTGTCGTTACGCTGCCACGATGTTTTTAAACGTTATCATGCAGTCAGTCAGCAATATCCACCTTCTTGGCCTACCACGTCTCCTCCCACCTTCAAACTCGCTCAGAGTACACCCTTATCACTATTATTCACACCCATTCAATCCACGTGCCTAAGTTCTACTATCAAAGCAGGCCCTCCAGCTCTTGTCCACAGCTTTCACGAGTAACATTCCCATCCGCTCATTTCTCACGAACCTTGTCATCACCTTACTAACTTTCGAAGTATATCACACGTAAACGAATGACCTCTCCGAATATTTCTCCTCCCACCGTTGTACTTGCTTCGGCAGTACATATACTAAAATTGGAACGATACAGAGAAGATTAGCATGGCCCCTGCGCAAGGATGACACGCAAAATCGTGAAGCGTTCCACATTTTTGGTCGCAACAGTCCACATTCCCATTATATTTATCCACCAGCATTCTCTATTACCGTTTGAATGTTATTTGGGTGTATTTAGCTTTGTACTGACAGGTGTTAGGCGTACCTCAAATATCTTAACTTGCGTTCGAATCCGGCAAGTTTGGTATTTTTCTGTACTAGTTTTAATTTTACCTAATATCAAATTTTTAATAAGAGTGGATTGAACTGTGTAAACTTTTACCTGCAAGAAACATAGTGATATTATTTTAATTGTATTGGGTTATAGGTAATGATAAAACGACCTCGCCAGAAAGTCTTGACCTGTGTTCGAATCCACTATGGTTTTTTAATTTTGGGGGATATTCATTTTATTTTTAACCGCGTTATTTTCATGCTTTATGTGTATTGCAATGTGTCAGACCCTATGGTACTAGCAGAATATTAAGAAACACGCTGTATAAGTTGCGGTTTCATGTAGGAAAATAAGTGTTTGCCTATAAGAATGATAGAAAATGCTGTTTGAAATTCTGTTTTCTTTTATCGTTTTCGGCAGGGGAACTACAGGCAATCATCATCACTGGGGTGCAAACGCCGTTGACCACATAGCCTCACTCACCCTCCGACTCCACCCGCAAGGGGCCTTTCGTTCAACCATCCAGGCAACGATTCAGTCTCTCGGCATGAGTGATCAACCTACACCAGCCATGAGTTCTGTCTTACCCCCTGGTCTCATCCACGCCGAGTGTCAGAGATCATCCCATGGGCAGGGTTAACCTCAGGAAAGCAAGCAGTTTCTTAGTCGCCTTTGAGCTACATGTCAGTATCGTGTATGTTACTGATGCAGACTGTGTCCATATGAAAACGATAAAAATAAAGCAGAGAGGAATGTTAAGGTGTAATATGAAGAATACATTGCAAATATGCTACGAAACATCCTGTGGGACCTAGAATACGGGTCTATAGCTAACCTCTCCACTTCGAAAAATCACTCCTAACAAAATCGTGTAGAGCTTGCATGAATACCGCCTCACCTAGCAAGTCAACCATCATCCCATCTTCACCAAACACACACACACACAAAACCTACAGCATTTAACTTTGTGGGCAAACACCTACTCTTATAAGGTGGCCACAAACCTCAATGTCCCCCCTTTCCTCTCTCGTCGTCTTGTCCTCCCTCCAACTCCTACCCTCATATACCTCTCCACTCCATCCCACCATCTCATCCTTGGTCTGCCCCTCCACCTCACTAACATGCACTCTCTTGGTCAGTCACTCATTCTCCAACCTCTCCACATCACTAAACAATCTCAAAATATTTCTCCTAATGTTTTCTAGCACACCCGCAGCGCTCCTCCACTTCCTCAGTTTCATTTGCCTATCTGTCTCCCCACATTACTCCACTCCAGTAAACTGATTTCCACTGCTCTTACTCTTGTGTTCTTTCATCAAGGTCCAAGCGTCACTTTCGTACGTTAGAATGGGGATCACAATACTCTCATGCACTGACTTCTCTACTTCCATGCTCACTTCCCATTTCCTTACCATTGCACTCATTGAACTAGCGACCTGCACAAGCACACGTAAACAATCACTACCACCATCACCCATTTCCTCCTCCTCCTCCTCCTCATCATCATCATCATCATCACCTTCATCATCTCAACCCTAATTCCCACCTAAATGTTAAGATGAGGTAGGACCCACATCAGTGCAAGCGATAGCTCAAATATAAGACAAGTATCAAACAGCCACACACTCATTTATGCATCTTTCAAGCCCATGGAATCCTAACGTCATTCCATAGGTATAATCTATCTATCTATCTATCTATTGCCAGACGCCTCAATCCCGTTTGGGGTGGCCACAAACAAATCGCCTCCAAGTCGCCCTGTCCCCCGCCATTTCACTACCCTGCTCCCAACTCACACCCCCCTCTCTCATATACCTCTCCACCCCATCCCTCCATCTCATCCTCGGTCTCCCCCTCCCTCTTCCACCCTCCACCTCACTCACATACACTCTCTTCGTCAGTCTTTCACCCTCCATCCTCTCCACATGGCCAAACCACCTCAGTGTGTTCCTCACAACGCTTCCTATCACATCCACATCAACACCACAACGCTCCTTTATATCCTCATTCGTCAGCCTGTCTCTCCACGTGACTCCACAAGCTCCTCTTAAATAACTCATTTCCACTGCTCTCACTCTTGACTTGTGTCCTTCCAACAACGTCCAAGCTTCACTTCCGTACGTTAGAGTTGGTATCACAATACTGTCATGTAGTAACTTTTTTACTTCCATGCTCACTTCCCTGTTTCTTATCACTGCTTTCAAGGAACCAGCAACCTTTCTTCCCTGCTGTACCCTTTCAAGCACTTCACCCTCCAAACCTCCATCCTTACTCATCACATTACCCAAATACTTAAACGTACTCACATTTTCCAATTCCTCACCATCCAACCTCGCTATACATTCACTGACTTCACCTCTCTCAAAGACCATCACTTTACTCTTCCCTACATTCACCTTTAGGTTCCGTTTCTTACACACTCTCTCAAACTCATCCACCAAGCCTTGCAGCTCCCCTTCATCTTCACTCAACAACACAGTATCATCTGCAACCAACAGTACAGGGAGTATAATCATGTGCATTTTATTTTTTCATTTCTTATACGCTGGCCAGGTATATATAGTCAGTCTGTTTTCACCCCAAAAATGTCCCTAACTCTTCCTAGGTGTAGTTATTTCAGAAGAAATTTTACCAGCAACCAAGGAGGCTCATTATTCTTCATAACCAAGGCTTATCAAATTTCACCAAGGCTTATCAGATTTCATGCAACCACAATTTAGTATTTAAAGTTGAGTGGGCCAATTCCCTTAGCTGAAAACACACCAACTTTAGTAGCTATCAGCCTTCTCTCTCTCTCTCTCTCTCACACACACACACACACACACACACACGCATGCACACGCGCGCGCATAGTTTGTCACCGGAAAAACACATTAACAAGATAGTTAGAGAGACGTACAGTCTCTTGACAAACATACGAGTGGCATTCCATTACATAGATGAGGAAATGATGACAAAATTGATAGTGGCCATGATTCGCCACAGGTTGGAATATGCGGCAGTAGTGTGGTCTCCACACAAGAAGAAAGACATAAATAAGATCGAGAGAATACAAAGAACAGCAACCATGATGGTCCCCAGCCTGGCAGATCTGTCCTACGGAGAGAGGCAGGAAAAGCTGGACCTGCCTACACTAAAAGAAAAGACAGAAAGGGGAGACATGATTGCAGTGTTCAGGGCCATGATGGGAATAAATAGAATTGATAAAAATGATCTGTTTGTATGGGATGAGAGAGTAACAAGAGGACATGGAATGAAACTGAAAAAGCCAGGTTGTTTGAAGGATATCAAGCAATATTGCTTTCCATATAGATGCATAGACCTGTGGAACAGCCTGGACAAAGAGATGGTCCAGTCTAAAAACTTACACGAGTTCAAAGCAAAATTTGACAACGAGAAAAAGAGACGGGACCCCACGAGCGTAACTCATTTCCTGTATATCACAGCTAGGTAAACACACACACACACACACACACACACACACACACACACACACACACACACACACACACACACACACACACACACAACACACACACACACACACACACACACACACACACACACTGCAACTAACAAAGAGAAAATCTTCAAAGACAAAGTTAGAAACCAGTTTATTTACTTACAATTACATCACACACATGACAACTGCACAGGATGAAAGATACGTTCATCTCCTCTTAGCCAGTTGCTGCAGTACAGTATTCAGAATTATGGCAACACTTATTGCACAACTAGGTAGCTTGCTCTCTATGACACTAGTTCGGGATGCTCTGTGTGGCTGCCTACCTTACCTCTTACCCACAATCACTACGTTTATTTTTGCAGTTTGTCATCTTAATCGTTAACTTCTCCCACAGTCAGTATTCACTACCACTGCACAATTCAATATAACTAGCCTAATGTTTATGGCTTTGTCAACAATATGCATTAAACCCTATCAATATACCGTACTGTACAGTAGTTATGCCTTCAATGCTTTTATTCCGTTTGGCAATTCCCAAGATGGCCATTTAAAGGTGTTATAGACAGTACACATTAAGCCTCCCTGTATTATAACATACATTTAGTTTGAAAGCCTTGGCCATGTCCATGTACAGTATGTTCAAGGCCTTCCACATGCTGATGGCAACTTTCAGGTTTTCAATTTCTTATGTCTTCTCTTGATAGCTCCATATTTAACACATCAGACAATAACAGCTTCTATATCATGTTCAGAACAAGAGATGCCTTCAAGTTGAGACTAGGTAGTTCCACGTAATGTGATAGGGATGGGTGGGAGGGGAAAAAAAAATGAACCGAGCATAGCAGTTCCATGTCGAGCAGAGTGGACAATGAAGACTCTTATCTTATTCAGCACAAACATCATCTTCAGGTTATGACTGTGAGTGTGGGTAGAGGTAAAACAGCAGACACATTATCCTGAGAGCATCTCTCGGTACAAAACCTGGACAGATGAAGAGACACGTCACACACCGTGGTCCACACTGCCACCAGAACAACCGCAGTCTTGGGCCAGTATTCTACCCCTTCAATTCAGCGGTCCTTTTTTATTTTACCTCCAGACTATTTCACTCAGCTCAGGAAGGACTTTTCACACTGGAGGGGTTAATTATAGCCTTCCTTGACCCCCCCCATACTACAAAACATCTTCCCTTCACTGCACCAAATCATCTGTTCAGTAGCAGGAAAAAAAATGCAGACATCACCATACTGAAGGGGTTTTGAAGCCTCTCTAGCACCTCTTCCTTAGCAATTTATTCCGCTTACATTTTACTATTTGCGTAGCCTGGTTAATGCTAGATGATTTGATTCTGATGGGCATTAGTCACAGGATCCTGAAATTGTAAAGGTTAGTCACTGGATCCTGAATGTCACTGTTAACCCTCGTATGAATAGGACAACTCTAGCAATCAGTTATGGGTCACACCAGATTATTAGGATCAGATGAGCGCGTCATAGGAACCTGAGAGAGTTGCTTGGGGCCATCTAACTCCTTCATTTTTTTTTTTCCCCCCCATGCTATCTCCAGACCATTTCATTCAGCTCTGGGGAGACTTCTCAAACTGAAGAAGTAAGTGGTAATTGCAGTTACAACCCCAGGCTCATCTGAAGGTAAACCTTGTTGACTGCAGGCTGAAGCTGCCTTTTTGCAGTCCACCATCTTCCTCTTGGATGGAGAGGGAGGGAATTGAGGAACGCTTGTATAACCAGGTATCTCCACTGCCCAGTTATATGTCACCACACAAAGACGTCCCTCTCCAGCACCGAAGGAGTTAGCCTTAATTAACCCCTCCACTCCTACCAGTCCTTCTGAAATTAAATAAAAGTGTCTGGAGATTTTTAAAAAGACCACCAGGGGACAACAGATTACTGTACGGTCCTGTTATCATCATCCAATCCCATTTTGCCTCATATAATCAGGAGCACAGGGACACAAGGCTAGACTACCAAGCTCTGGCATACACCTTTCCAAGTACAAATAACCCTAAATTGAACCTGATTGATGCCATGCCACTTTTGTTACTTTCTTTTACTTAGATGACACAGAGTTATAGTATTATCTTGATACCTCTCGACTTTTTTTTCTTCTTTTTTTCTTAAGTTCAAGGGTGACTTTAAGAATTGGAGGGGTTAGCTGTAGCCTTTATTAACTCTTTCAATGCAAGAGCTCATTATTGAATTTTAAAAATAATTTGGTGGCAGACTGATGAAGATACCATACTACTACTAACAACAATAATAATAATAATAGTGAATGAATAACCCATTTGACCCCAGTGATGTCTTGTTTATCTTTTTGCTACACCTACACAGATCCTTTGAACTGGAGAGGTTAGATACACAGGCAAAGATAGTCTTCAATCACATCTTCTCTACCTTAGCCCTTGTCAAAGTGAAATAAAACAGTGTGATGTTAACAAAACACTAATACTTGTAGCCCCAACTTCATCATCTGAAACCCACAGTGAATACCGGTCTTAGTGGTATTACATGAGCACTAAACCCCTGTCTGCCTAGGAGTGTTAATACTGTGACCATTAACCCTTTCTTGGTGGGGACAACTCAAGTATTCTATTCCACCTGATGCCAGACAATTTCATTCAGCTAAGCATGAGTAACAGAAGCCTGAGTGTTACAATGCTATCAATAACATATAAGAAAATAATACAGTGTTGTAAGTAAAATAATCGCTAGGAAAAGGTGCTACAGTCTTATAAGGCTTTGAAAATACTGTACAGCCCAGTGGTAATAAAAAAAAAATGTTAATTGCAAAAATAAAAGTTAACAAAAATACCAGTAACTTCGCTATTAAAAAAAAATTACTAACATAATAAAAAACAAACAAGCAGATTTTCCTTGTAAAATAATCAGTCAATTATCTTAACAGTATTATGGAAAATTATAAAAGTTTGCATTTCATTAAATAATATGAGTAAATAAAATTTTATAAACATAACTACATACAATCTCCCACACTACCCTGCCTACGCATCTCACAAAAATGGCATCTTATCTTATAGCAAGAAAATGGATAAGTCTTAACTCCTCCAGCCCAGTGATGTACATGTCTGGTTCATTCTTGCTTCCTCCACGTGACTTTATTTAGCTTGGGAGTGATTTTTTGTACTGGAAAGGCTGGATAATGGCCTGTATTCTTGCTGGGTATGGAAGCTCCCTAACACCTCTTCCTTAGCTAGTTATTTTTGGACACAGCTGGTTAATATCAATTTGTATTTTGTTACAGCGGAGTATGGCGATATTTGAATGACCTAGTAACGCAGATGAGGATAGTAAGGAGTAACAGGCAAAATAAATCACATAAGAAGAGTGTTAAGGAGACCCATACAGCATCCAGGCCAAGGTCACCAGTGCACATGTTGGGTAAGGAGGCTCCCTAACACCTCTTCCTTAATTATTTACTTTCAAAAATACACATTAACATTTGGTTTTTCTTCTTCTTATACTGTACCTTTCTAACGTTGACACAGATTGCATAACACGCAAGAATATAGTAACGAAGCAGTATCTGAAACAGAATGGTAAGGAAGAGATGTTAGTAAGCTTCCTAACTGCACCACAATACTGCCTATAGCCCTCACTAATGCCGTCATCACAAGATATTTCCGTTAAATTGAGTAAAATTGTCTAAAAGCAGTGAGGAAAAGATCTGTATAACATGTCACTGGACTGAGCCAAAGGACACTGTTTTCATTTTAACCTTGCCATAAGCCTTTACTTTGCTTGGGAAAGACTTCAAGAAATCACTGGCAGGAACTGACTTTTTCATTTCAGTAACCTTTTCTCTTCTTCCAATCTTGCTAACACCAGACAACTTTATACAGCTCTAGGGAACCATCTAGTAGTACAAGGGTCAATAATGGCTGTATGTATCCCTCCCAGTTCAATTTAGATTAATGGGCACATCTTACAGTCAAGAAGTTAGTGAAGGCTATTGTCCATTAACTCCAGGGGGAAAAAAAAAAAAAATCTATCGTAAGGTCCCTTACACACTCAGGCCGGCATGTCCAGTCATCTGCACAAGCTGGCCTGTTCTGGCAAACCTGGGCAAGTGTGGATTGTTTATGCCACAGCTTATCATCCTTGGTTGAGGCTGTCTGTATAGGCCACATTCTGGCAGCCTGTACAGGCTGGCCTGAGCCTTAAGGTGAATAAAGTCACCTGGAGGGAGAGCAAGAACAAAATAAACCAACTATCACTTGGAATCACGGAGGCTAACTATTTTGCTGCAGTTGGTGTACTCTGATTTTCAAGATAACACCACAATATTTTGTACATGTGAGATATACCTCAGCATTCCAAGGCTTACAAAACTATCTCAAGTGACCAATTCTCTGTTAATGGACCATCTAGGAAGTTTATTATGGCTAACGCCAGACTTGCTGTCTCAACAAACTTTTTGTCGCTACACCTAGGAATTAAAATTTAGACTAACACCAAACAATTTCATTCAGTCTAGAGAGATGTTAGCTGTTAAAGGGTGAAACATGATGATGACATGACAACTGCATGACAATACCTCCATGCACCCTTGTAAAGAGTGAAACATGATGATGACATGACAACTGCATGACAATACCTCCATGCACCCTTAACTACAGTCCGTTCAAAGATTCCTGCCAAAAGTGCCCCAGCCAACTGGTTGATATTACTGGTGGAAGGATAATTCTGTGCTTCCTCATTATTTCATTATATTTGACCTTTAGTGTAACTGTCTACTTCACATCACCCAGTCACAGCTCAACATTTTAGAGTCGTGGCTCGTTTTAGTCAAGTTATAATAAACGAACTATAGGTAGAACAGCAGCCAGTCCAGATACACTTGTTTATCTAATGTTACCCTAGAAGACTGAACCATACGCATTCACACATCCCTCGCACTCCTAGCATTTATCACATACACTTTGGCCCATAGGCTTGTCAGGTAAGGAAACTCCCTATCTCCTCTTCCTAAGCAATTTATTATGCTTATTACTTCCCACTGCCCTCTTCTGTGTCATTTCAGTCATTTATATATCCCTATTTTCTGCATATATAACATCTATCTATCTGTTGCCAGGGGCGGGCACAAACAAATTGCCTCCATGTCGCCCTGTCCCGCGCCATTTCACTGCCCTGCTCCCAGCTCACACCCCTCTCTCTCATATACCTCTCAACTCCATCCCTCCATCTCATCCTTGGCCTCCTCCTTCCTGTCCTCCCCTCCACCTCACTCACATACACTCTCATCATCAGTCTTTCGCTCTCCATATATAACGTACAGTTTGATATCAACCAGCCGTATCCAAAAATAAATCACTAAGGAAGAGGTGCTAGAGAGCTTCCTTAACCCACGGGAATACAGACCTTTGACACATCTTAGGATTAAATGGTCATTCACAAACACATTATGAGTCTCCTTATCCACAAACTTAACATAATCAGTCCTTACATGAGTGTTCAAAATAACTTTCTTCCCAGTCCAGCATCTGATAGGCAGATTCCAACACAGTAAACCCTCTTTATTACAAACCTTGATTGTACTAATTTCACTACAGTACAGAATTATGTTTTTTTTAGCCAACCAAACTGTCTCAGTACTAAATCCACCACCACCATCATCATCATCTCAGGTAACCCTTTCTCCACTGTTGGTACACCTAGGTAATATACAGTATTTAGACTATAACCACACGATTGTACAGTGCTAGACCGAGGCCACAGAAAATTAAAGTACAGTACAATATATGAAGACTTAGGTACTGTACGATATGTAACAAAGTAAGGTAGGTATACTTAACAAACCTCAGAGTGTAAACTAAGGTGACTGTCGAGCATCGGGTTTAACGACACAACGTTCCCTTCAGACAGGTTGTTATATAGAAGGTTTACTAATACTTTGATGGTAGTCTCACCCAGTGCAGGAAATTAACCCCTTCACTGCAACAGTATTTTATTCTTGCTACTTCCAGACACTTTTATTCAGCTTTGGAAAGACCTCATACTGTAGAGGTTAATAAGGGCTATCCTTTAAAAAAAAAAAAAAAAAAAATGTCCAGGAACAGTAAAAACTAAATTACATCCTCAAGGAACAGATGCATGTCTGATGATTTTTGGATGACAATAAACTGTACATCACCATACGTCCTGAATCCTCTGCAACTTCTTTGTGAAAAAATCACTCACAATGCAAGTCCATGTTTCCCCCTAAAAAGCTCATTTACACGAACAAGGTCATGCTGCAAACACTACAGATACTATGTACATTAATGAACTAAATC
Organism: Coenobita brevimanus; assembly: GCF_032717465.1. Classification (NCBI taxonomy): domain Eukaryota; kingdom Metazoa; phylum Arthropoda; class Malacostraca; order Decapoda; family Coenobitidae; genus Coenobita; species Coenobita brevimanus. The sequence continues at coordinate 496,662 of NC_136970.1, forward strand.
ATCCTTGTTGTACTTAAGTGTAGAGATGATTTGAGAATATTCTCGTATACCCCAGCACACATGGTTGGAACACGGAAGTGGCTTGACTTGACTTGTGCAGAGTTGGTTAGGTACGATTATGAGCAAAATTTCACTGTCCGTCCCCTGCCAGCACTGTGTCCTGCCTTCCATGTTGTTCATTCCTCTTCAGTTGTCAGAGAGAATCCTTCCCTCTCAGAATATTTTGATGTATGCTTCATAGTGCTATCACAAAAATATTTCATCCTTCCCTCTCATACTCTTGTACTGTGCGCTTCATACTGCTACCACATAACACTACTGTATTTCATGTAACACCTTCCATCACCACAACCAGCAGGGAAGTGTCAGCAAACATTTGATCATGATCTTAGAGTTCTGAGCTGTACAGTTTCTACTCCACCTCTGCTGTCACTTCTGGATAGATGGGAACGATAGCCAGGACTTCACACCAAATGAATACTTGTTCAGAGATAGGGTGGTAATATGAAGCACAACTAGACTGTATAAGAAACAGATATGGAATCAATGGGCCTTGGGTCATCATCATCATCCTGACCTCTTTTCCCACTTGAGGGGGTAAGGTAGGGTGAATGTGGGTATAACATAAAGAGCGATCACTCAAGAGGATGGTGGCACTGTAATGGTGGAAGGTGTGTGGTCATGTGCTGTGTGTTGGTGTTGAGAGCAGCGCATGCTTGTATAATGTTTGCAATGAATGGGTACATAAGTGGTGCAGTAATGTCAATGATAAGCTCAAGGATGTGGTAAGCTTTGGGCAGTGTGTGTGTAATAGTGAATGAGGAGAGAGTGACAAAACCATCTAATTACTTCCAAAGAGTTGCTGGAAGCTGTTGAGAAATAAGAAATCTCAAAAATTTGATAAGATATGTAACAATGTGAGGGTCTCAGCCTGGACTTGGACTGTCTACTTGTGGCTGAATGTTTCCTGCTTAAGAGTGATGACTGTGGCTGCTACCAAGCTTGTGCCACGCTCCACTTTCATGGTAGTAGCTCCCAGGGTAAACATGAATTAGGCCCTACAAAATAACCTCAGGATTAAGGGAGTGAACAGAAATGCTGCCAGAGACTGTGTAACAAGGAGAACCACATTCCAGTGAACAATGCTGACATGTAAGTGTGGTTACAACCTTTCAAAATAAAATTAAATGAACTATTACTCCTGCAGCCTAGAACTAATGAACTATCAACAAGTCTTCATTTGGTGTGGACCCCAGGTAAACCTTCCTATCAGGCAAGGGCAGAGGTAGTGGGACAGCAGGAACTATGACTCAAGAACATACAGAATTACAATTGTCTATGGTCCATCATCAAACTCTGACACCACATTTTAAATCTGTGAAACCAACCTTTAGTGGTCACACCTCCTCCCAACATGCTCTCACATCAAGGCCAGTGACAATATAAGCACTATCTTGTATAAATAACACTTGCACTTGAATTATGCAGGAGACCATTTGGATTCAACTAGGAGTAATTATCAATATACGTTTGGGCTTTCCAGTAGATTAGGTTAACATACAGACTAATTCTTGCCTTAATCTAAGAAGTGTCTTTTAAGGAGTCCTACGGTTGCGGCATTTGTTTGTGATTCGCTGTCTGAATTAGTTTAATGAAGGGAAGCTGGTTAACATGAATTCTTGGGAGACACGAGAGGTTGATATTATGAGAGCATTTTGTCTAAGCTGAGGATCCCTTGCCCCTTTTACCTTAGTTGATGGCCAGTTGTTGTCATATTAGAAGGCCAACTTTTACAACCAAGAAAGCTCATTCCATCATTATAACTATGAATCGATGAATATTTAGGCAAGATGTTAACTTTCCATACCGCTTAATCACCACAACAGCCAATCCTTCAATGTCAGCAATGGCAGTCCTTCAAAATAAAAGAGTAGTACAGCTGGGAAAAAGGTTAGTATGAAGAATGAAAATATAAATGTCGATGAAATGCCTGTGGTATTGGCTTGTCAGTTTTGCATGCCCTCGGATCACAAAGACAGTAATCATCAACCTCTCATGTATCCATATTCGAAGCTGTTAACCAGAATCTTACACTAATAATCTTTATGCAAATTGCAGTCTTTCACAGGCAGCAACTAAGTCATACACCCAACTCATTCTAGAAGCCCATTGTAACAACCTGGAATGGACAGCAATATAATAAATTACTCTGAATTATGGCGGCTTTTTTGGACGGTATTAAATAATTGTAAGAGGCACGGAACAATTGGACACAAACCAGACCAGATTCACCAACAGACTTATGATAAACTCCCTCTTGTAACTCATCTAGATGTGAACCCAGTGGACTGCAGGCTGAAGCTGCCTACCCCCTGCAGTCCACTATCCTCTTTAGGAGACAGGGAGGGGATTAAGGGATGTCTGTATAACTGGGCAGCTCCACCACCTGGCCATATCAGTGCCACGGTGTGAAGGCATCCCTCTTGGGCAACATGCCTTTGTATCAGAAGCACAAGTGTGAAAGAAGCTATACCTTCCTACTGTTATCCTTGTTCTTCCTGAAAAAATGTCTCTTATTTAGGCTATGTGATAATCTTCCTCTTGGAGTATAAACAAGATTAAAATGCAGATTTGGGATGACATCTCACAATTTACCATGTCTCGTTTCATTCCCACAAAAACACATTTGAGTTACAAGAGGACAGTGGTGGTAAGTCTGCTTGCAAATCCAGGTCATGAATGTTTATCCTGGGCAGCTGGAGCACTGCAGAGTAAACAATGGTTCTGTGTATGGCCTGGTGGCTCTGTCTACACCTTCAAACACTGCCTGGAGGAGGATACTTGCACTGACACACCAAGTAAAAATTATGCACCCCATCTGTAGGTGGGAAAAAGGGTCAGGATGATAAAGATGACAGGAATGATGACAAGGCTGAGGATGATGATAGTACTGTATATTTTTTCTTACCTTTCCTATCCAGTCCTACACAATAATGGGAAGCTAATTTAGAATGATGGTAACTCCTCTTCAGGCATATGGAGTGAGGTGTAAACAGAGTGTCAGGGGCTAATGGAGGGGCATTGAGAGGCTCCCGATTGTGTCACCAGCAACACAAACGCTTGTATTGTATGCTGATTCCTTTTTATACATAAGCTTAACCCTTAACTACACTGATGCCATTTACATTTTTTCTTGCTGCCTGGCGATGACAATTCTACTCAACTTTTATCATCCTCTATTTCGAAGAGGTTTATTTAGGCTACATCTAACCTCCCTCCAGCTTGACATCTCCCTGCTATGTGACATACAGTTGCCTTATGGGAGCAGGAACACACTGCTTCACTAGGATAATGGTTTTATTTTGTTCTTGCTCCCATCAGACATTTCATCAGATCTGGGAAACATCTTGGCCCATATTCTAACTGGCTGAGAAAACTCCCTAACACCTTTTCCTAGTGATTTATTTTGTTTATTACACCTTACTGTCCTATTCTGTGTTAAATAAATCCTTCCAATATCACCATACTCTGCGTAAGTAATGCACAGAATGATATTAGCCAGCCATATCCAAAAATAAATTGCTAAGGATGAGATGTTAGGGAGCTTCCTTAACCGATGAGAATACTGCCCCTTGTCTTCAGTTCACCTTCCCTCCTTCCCCCCTCTCTGCTGTGTTATCCTTGTCTTGAACTTGAAGAATATTAAAAAGTTATATGCTACCCCCATTTACAACCCACACTCACAACTGCATGAGGTTTTCCATAATAATAACAACAATAATAATAATAATAATAATAACCAGTTGTCAGCAAGAATAAAATAAACACAGCATCAGTGCACTCAAAGGTCTTAACAATAGGCAAAGGCTAGCATCACACTAATCATCCCTGGCTTAACACATGGGAAAAGGCAAGAAATAGGAATTGAACTTTGGGTGCAAATTTGGGAGGCCGTTTGCAAAAATAAATAAAGTTTTCATTCTTCTTCTTATAGGTAATCCTCTTCAGCCCAGGCATATCATTTTTTTAATCAATTTTAATCCTGCTACCTTTTCAATTTATCCAGCTTTTCAATTTGGAGCTTTTTTGCATCCATTCTACCTCTTGAGATTTTTTTTTTGAACTGTAGCTTCTTTCACCTTTAATCTCGCCACCACCAAATTATTTCACTCAGCTTAGAAGTGACTTTTCTGGCTGGATGTGTTCGATATTCATTCACCCTCTGAATCAGTAGATGTAACTGTGATATCTTGAAAATTCCTTCTTCCAATTTCCTGACAATTATATTCAGCTTAAGCCCACCTTTTTGAGATGAAAGAGCGAGATACAGCATAAACACACCCCTTCATTATGAGAGGCCTCCCAAAGGTGAATGAAATCATATGGCAGCAGCAAGAATGAACGAAGATGTCACCTAGAGCCAAGATTGTATTCTCCTCATCAACAGGGACACATATATATTAAAAAATACATAAATAAATACGTAAAAATACACGGTAGCAGAAAGAATGGATTAAAAATGACTTCCTTGGGCTGAAGAAGGAAAAGTAAGTCCTTGTTAAAAGTATCCTGGTATCAACATTATTTACTTATTATTTTTTTGTTAATTATTAAAGTTACATGGCAATGAAGGAGCTGATGGGAGATGGAAAGCAAACTGCTGACTTTAAAAATATATCAGAGTCACAAAATTTAATGTACCTGCTGCAGTATATGGCAAAAGGTCTGACATTTTTGAATACATAACTGACTTTTAAGGATGACCTGTAATGGATTTTGATTTCATCGTCTAACTACGTGACTGCTTTACAATCGGTACCATATGAGTTATTTGGAAAAAGATGTGATGTTTTTAAATGCTTCCTCAACTCATAACAAAGGCTTACTTTTGATTTCCAGGTCTTTTAAATGCTTCCTCAGCTCATAACAAGGACTTACTTCTGATTTCCAAGTCTAACTACATGGTTCTGTTTACACCTGGACTGGTAACTATGGCAACAAACAAATACAGTAACTATAACCTATGCTGGCTGAGAGAATCCGTCCCCCACACCAGAGATCGTTTTGGGTATACGAGGGACCAGACAAGTTGGCCAAGTTGCGTTGTGTCCGGTAAACTGTGTTCACTTTCTACCCACACTGGATAGTTTGATCTTATGGTTCTCAGTCCTTACGTTCAGTTCTATCTTGGTCACTCTTATTTCATGTTAATTTTCTAAATCATTAAATTTCTTTGCTGATGGCTTCCCCCCGCAATTTAACTGATTATAAACAAGCTTTATTAATCCCTCTGCTTTGATGTACAGTATTTATTATTATTCTTCCAACAGCCAGACTGAATTTGTTTAAGATGAAGGTAATGGATGTATAATCCCTATGGTACAATGATGTCCTCTTGTTGTCCATTCTTGCTACTTCTAAATTATTTTGAGAAGTTGTTTTGATTCAGTTTGGGGAACTCTGGAACTCTCACTCAAATAACAGTCATACGAGATCTATTTATGCCTTCAGTACAAAGATTCCTTATCTTACTTGATTCTTGCAATTGGCAGGCAACTTTACGCTGGTAATGGTGATATCTCAATCTGAACAGACCTTCTCACTAGTTCACCTGGATATACAGTCACAATGCCAGTCATCGGGTCCCTCAATACCCACATGGCCTCTACTCTTCAATCTACTTGCTATGGATGCCACTACTAACATAACACCAACATCTTCATCATCCTTAACACTCTATACATTTGTGAAAAACGACTGCCTTACGAAACCCCGATTATAGAGAGGAGTCTGTCCCCCTGACCCATCCTGGACTGTCATGCAGCTTGGTATAAATACAGAAGAACTCACTATCCAAATTTCTCAAGACACCCATTATTTGATTACCCTTGACCTGGTTAAACAGTATGATCCTCTGACATTATTTCTGCTTGTATTTTTTAAACAGATATCCTAACTCTGCTACAAATATCCTTAGTTTAGTACCTGCTTCTGTGTCTTCCTCTGGTATACATGAACATGGTAAAAAAAAGAGGGCAAGATATGAAAAGAACGTAAAAAGGTTAATGCAGCAAAATTTGAATCTTCTTTACTCATCCACCTGAATGTGTATGAAATAATTTTACGTTAGTTTCTCATAAAACCCATCAAAATTTTAATGAAGTTTTGTACTGAGGTTGAATTTACTACTAACAATACATTCAAATAACACCAGCACTGCCTCTCAAAAACTATGCACGTCAATTCCATATAATGCTGCTTTTTAATATTCACTGATTCAAAGTACAAAGTCAATGGAAAACTGTTGGTTATTTTATATTAACAAGTGGTGAGATACAGCTACATGTGTCTAGGGATTTACTGGGATACTTTCCTGCTTTAGGTTTCTGAGTTACATGTTTCTGTCAGGCTTTATGGTTTATGTTCTATGTTTCTATCACGGGCAGGGCAGTGAAATGGTGGGGGACAGGGTGACATAGAGGCAACTTGTTTGTGGCCACCCCTTACAGGATTAAGACGTCTGGCAACAGATAGATAGTTAGACAGACGAGTTATTATTAAATGTTAGTACAAAGATTTACTGATTTGCCTGGGACCACAAAAATAAAAAGTGCATGAGGATAACTGCAGTTCTGCACCGCACTATGACTTGTAATCTTGTCAGCTTAGAAGGCTCCCTCACACCTCTTCCTTAGTAATTTATTTTGCTTATTAGATCAGACTATTCTCCATATGCTGTTTTGATAAAGTAATACATGGTGCATAAATAACACAGGAGAGAATATTAGTGATCTAGAACTGATATATATATATATTTTTTTTTAATAAAGTATAGTACTAACTGCATAAGTAATAGAGAAGAGAATTTTAACATCCTAGATATACATGTTATTTCATTTTTGATAAAGTAATGGGCTGCAAAATATATGAGATAATATTAACGTCACTGATAAAGATATGCACTGGTTAAGAAGAGGTGTTGGTAAGCTTCCTAATGGTTAAAAAAATAATAAGAAAAAAAAAGCCATCCTGTGTCCAATCCACAGACACATTTCCACCTCTACTCAAGCTGATATAAGGGGCAATGTAGGACTGGATGATGAATGAATGTGAACCAAATGGATATGCAGTCAATACACAAGTCCATTTGCCTCTCCTGCCTCTCTCATTGCTGAAGTCACAAATACATAAATGAGATGTAGTGAAAAAAGGTGCATATATAAGCACCTCAACATCACACTGAAGCATTTACAAACCCAATGGTGAAAGAGGCAGGAGAGGCAAATGGATTTTTGTATCTGACTCTACCCTCATGCAATTCAGAGGCAGCCTGGATAAAAGTCTGCATATTTCACCTCTTGTTCTTCTCACTTCCCTCTGCTGGTTAATATTTCTAAACTGAGAGGTTTGTAATATTCCTAAGCTGAGGGAGGTTTGCCATATTTCTAAGCTGGGAGAGGTTTGTAATATTCTTAATCTGAGAGAGGTTTGGTGTTTCTCTTCCCGCTGATGACTCGCTGATGTGTCTGAGAGTAAAGTGGTGCTCGCATCCTAAGTGCAACGTAGAGTGATTGGTTAACTTTTGATTCCGCGGGTACATTAAAATATTTACTGGTATATTATCTATGCAATCAGGCCTGTGCACTTTGAAGGTGGTAATATTGGACTGGCTCTGACCTTTCCTGTCAATTATAAAAACAAAGGACAACAAAGTGACATTAAGATGTAAATAAACAAAAATAAATCACCATGCAAGAAGTTCCTGGGAGTATCCACAACCCACAAAATCAACAACCAAACACGTATGGTGCAACGAAAATATCAGCAACGATGGAATACACTGAAAAAATATTCTGAATAATTTAAACACACATGACGATGACCAAAACTGGGAGTCAGGAATGAAGAAGACCAGGAGACAGAGCAAGAAGATGAAATACATGAGAATGAAGGTAACCCGGAGAGAAATGGAAGGAGGCATGGAAAGGGAAAAAGGCATAGAAGATGGAGGAAGAAACCAACACTGACAGAGTGAGAGGGGGGAATGGAGAAATTGTGGAGAAGCAAATGTAACCTGCACAGAGTGAATGCAGCCAAGAGAACCTAAAGAAGAAGAGAGAGGGGAGAAACTGACAAAAAAATAAAGCAAAGCAAAAGTAGCCAGAAGGGAAAGAGGGAAGGTTTAGACAAAGGGCCCCAGACAACAACAAACTTATGTGAGAAGAAACTGCAGAATCCTTAACAGAAAAATAAGGACATGAAGGAGAAATACGAGGCAACCTAGTGATAAAAATGGATGTGCGGAAGAAAGTGGCAGTCAGAAAGGACCTAGTGAGAAAACAGAGGAAATGAAGAATTTAGAGGCAACCTATAGAGAAGAACATGTGGAGGAAAGAGGAGGTATCCAGGGAGGAGGGAGGGAGAAGCGAGCCCCAGCACTCAACATCAAACCAAGATCCTTGCTGAGCTGGGACTGTTTACAAACCCCCATCAAGGAACAGCAACAGCCAATCCCATATTAGCCAACATTCTTCATAGTGTGCAGGTCTGAGGCCAGGTTAACACAGTCTGGTTCACTTAAGCACTCAAGAACAATGGTCACTTGATTTCTTTGCCATCCTTGTAGTTTATCCGTTCAGCGTACCACTCGAGAACAACGATCACTTCTTTTCTGTCATCCTTGTCTTCCAGTAGTTTGCTCACACTCTTGTAGGCCTAGCATGGGGTAATGGGCCTACTACAGTTTCCCCCTTTCTTATGTTCTATGTATTTTATTCTCACTATAACCTCGTAATCAATTCAGCTTAGTACATGTCCCTCCTGGTAATGGCGTTAGTGCTGACTACACCTAACTCCTTCATTCTCAGAAGTCCCCTCTAAGCAAGAGTGTAGGTAGAACTTAAAAATGGGATGGCCAAGATGTGCACAAGCCTAATAATGGGATGGGTCAAGGAGGACTCAACTGAGGTTAGGAAGTGGCCAGGCTTACTTCAGGGGCCCCTCTGGCAACACCACTGCTCCTAAGCTCAACAGAATCGTCTAAGAAGGTAAAAGTAACGTAAAAATAACCATCATAGTACAGAAAGGCATGTACACCCAATAAAAAATGATTCAATACCCTTGTGGTGTGATACAAAAGGATTCTGAACTACTACCAACAGTACCAAATGAACACGGTTTCACTTTTACAAATCATCTCGGAGTTCATCACACCCAGAGGTGACGAATATTTTTTTAGCAGGTGTACAAGTTCAGAGCATCCAACCCTCAGGTCCCTACACCTTGAAGGGGGCTAATATAAGACTGCCTGTTATGGTTTACAATAAAAAAAATATACAAAAGAGGTTTGTTTGTCCGTTTTGAGTATGAAAGCCCAAAAATTCATCGTATGGCTGTTTCTTCATCCATGTGGTGCAGAAGTACATACTGTGTGCAGCTAAATTAGACTTGGGATACCTTAATAGTAATAATAATAATAAAATGGGACAGAAAGACACTAACGGTGAATAGAAGCACAGGAAAATTTAACAGACGGAAGTAGATGGAAAATACCTAGGGTTAAGAATGAGTGAAGTAAAAGGACTTAGAGGTTATTTATGACTTAAGATTAAGAGAAGGACAGGGAGAGTTTTAGAAATGTGTGGAGGGAAGAATATACAGAAGGAAAGGAGTTCAGGAGTGTGAGAGGGCATGATCGTCAGAGGGTTAGATATGTATAAATGATTATAAAATGGAGACATGGAAGATATGAAATGGTACAGGTGAGAGAAAGAAGGGAATGAATAAGGAAGAGGAGAGAAGTGAGAAAGAGAGAGACAGACAGAGAGGGAAAAAAAGACATAGGAACTGCAAGTATAAAATAGGATGTGATAAGGAAAAGGAATGAAAAGGAGATTAGGTGTAGTGCAAGAGGATAGAAGGGCGAGAAAAAGGAGGGTGAGATCAAGGAAGGGGTGAGAGTGATGAGTGAGACAGGGAAGGTGAGGGGGTGGGAGAGTAAGGCTGAGTAGTATTAAACAATAAGATAGGGTAAAAGTGACAAGAAGCCTGAGAGAAAGAAATGGGTAAGTACAGTACAACAATATATGAGAGCGGCAAGAGCTAGATACTGCAAGAGGAACAAGGTAAAGACAGAGAAAATATAAACGGTGAAAGTGAGACAGGGGGAGAGAATAGTGGGAAAAAACATACAAGAACAGCAACAGGAGAGAGACTGAGAAGCAAAAGTTAACTGCTACAAAAGCTGAGACGGATTTTTAAGGGGACGAAGGAGAGAAACATTTAAAGTTCCAAGACATACGGCAGTGAAAGGAAAATGGTAATTAATGAGAGAGAAGAAAAAGTCGATTGTTACAAAAATTGTGTGAGAGTGGGGAGGTGATGTGTGGTTGGTTTTTGAGAGTATGAGTTTGAAAAGAGAAATTACTAGAGAGAGAGAAATAAAGACAGGGACAGAGAAGAAAAAAACATTAAAAAAGATAGCTATAAGAGAGTGGGAAGGTGATGTGACACAGGTTTATGAAAGGAAGAGTGTCAGAGAGAAATGATTAATGTTAGAAATGCAAAATTGAGACTGAGGTAAATGTTACAAGAGGAGCGAGAGACTGGTAACAGCTATCATTACAAAAGATGTGACACAACGTGGTTTAAGTTACAAGATATGCAGGGGAGAAAAGAGAAAAATTTGACAAGAGGTTGTGAGAGATGGAAAAAAAAAAAGTTAATCATTACAAAAGATGCAACAGGGTGGAGGAGAGGTGGTGTGAGACGGGTTTTTGAGAGGAATGGATGAGGGACACACATGTGAGGCGTGGCCAATCAGGAAACAGAGGAGATGCGGTCAGTTGGTGCGCCCATCTGAGTGAGCACCTTATCCAGCCACTGCAGGGGGCCGTGCAGGTGTATCTCAATCCAGCAGGGGGTACTGGTGACGTCCTGCCGGTGGTACTCGGCACCCCATCCCTTCACAAAGGACATTCTGAAATATCAGCACTTGCTTCACTCACATAACAGGCGGCTACAATACAATATATATATATAAATACAAACAGAACACCACCACTTGCTTCAGCTACTATGACAAACAACATGTCTTCTTGCAGAGTGATACAAATTATTCATATGGCAGACAAACTGAAACAATAATAATAACCATCATCAACACCATCCAGACCTCCTTTCCCAGCCTATGGCAGGGTGAGGAGTAGCAATGTCCAGACAGCCCATGTTTGCCCAGTCCAATGGGCCACGCTTCCATTCACTCATCATTCAAGCCCCCAGAATCCTGGCTCTACCTGATACCCCCAAAACTTTCACTACATTCTGTAGCTTCACATTAACGTATCGAAGAGTCAATCCGAACACTGTTACGTTAAAAAAGGGTGCCAAATCCCTGCTAATCAAAAGATAATAATGATAATGGTCAATCCATATTATCTATTGTACCTAAGTTAGTCATCAGAGCTAAAAAAAACTTTATGTTCAAACTGTAACTTTTGCAAAAAACAAATAAAATTACATTTAATTTGAACATACAAAAATAATAAAAAACAGACTCCACCACATACAGCAATAGTCAACATGATGATTTTTTTTCCCCTGAAAGAGTGAACCAAGAGCTACGTAAAAAAAACAAATAAATCCCTTCTTAAGCAACACAGAAGAAAACCAGATGAATACCAAATGCATCTTTTGGGATAATGATAAATCTGGTGAAATTCAGATCTACTACATTCATGATAGGAAGCTGAAACAGGACATTATTAAAGTATTCAATAAATCAAACAATACTTAAAACAACTTTCAACAGCTGCTGTAAGTGATATATGGATGTTAACTGAAGCTTGTAAAATTCATAAAATGCATCTGGAAATGAGACACAAGCATATATATACCCCTTTATCACCATCATCATCCCAACTCTAATTCCGATCTGAGAAATGTGGTAACTTAGGGTCCAAAAACTAAGAAGGAGAAAAGAATGAAAGTAGGTGAATCATCAGTGTCTAGTGAACAGGATTGCATAGATATTCACACCTCACCAAACAATTCAAAATCCTTATACCATCTTAAAAGACAAATCGTCAATAATTCATTTATTCAGATTGCACCATTAACAGAGTTATTCTGATTGCCTGTAGCTTTACCTGGGTAAGAGCAACTCTCTCCTTTCTTCAAATCAGTGAAGGTGTTGAATCATCTACTTAGTTTTCCTACTGCAGCCCATAGTATGTCCTTAGTTTTACTTCTAGGAAAAATGAACTTTACTTAATAGCCCTAAGTGTCTAAAATGGCCCCACTTCACAGCATCTCTACTGCATTCAGTCTATTGACCTACCTGGGCTGGATCACCCTCTGTACAATTTCTGTTTCTATAAAAATGGCAAATAAATCACAGCCTCCTATATTTCACTGTTAACAAAGCTAAAGTTAAAGAAATAATGTAACAGCCAGTTTCTTATTATTCACTTAAGGACCCAGGAGGGACCAAGTCTATGCTACTGTAATTCAGATTATTTAAATCATGGAAAACTTCTGTCCTTGTCACTGTATTACCCTCTGACCAACACCTGTGTCTAAATGGCAGTATAGTAGTGCAAGGCTTCTTACCAAAGCTCTACCATTGTACAACAGGGTACTGGAAAAAATCTCAAAGGCTGTACTGGCCCACCTTATAGTGCACATCTTAGTGAGGTCAAAGACAGCCTCGTATCCATGGTTGACACTCTGGGACAACAGTTGTGCAAACTCCTGATTGTTGAATATCTTGAGGGAGCATCCTGGTGGTATCTTGCACACGGTGGATGGGTGGAAGCCGTGGTGGTGGTTACAGTTGCGTGATTGTACAAAGATGGCCGAGTCTGACAGGCACTCGGCGTACACCTCACCACCAACGTAGTACAAGTGTACTCCTACAAAGTACACAAGATTTCAGTATTAAGCTAATGAAGGCAGGAGGGAGGAACCTGTACTGTACATGTAGTAAAATACAGACTTCAGTGCCATGTAAAACAATGTACGTTATGCCAATACTAAAAATGCAGTTTATTACTAAGGTCAACAATTGGCTAATGATGCAAAATTTCACCCCTTCACTCCAGCAAATATTTTTTACATATAATCAACACTATCTACAGACTTCAACTTAGGAAACGCCTACCATTCTGATGATATTAATGAATGTTACATCAAAACCCTCCAGTGCCTTCCTTAGCTTATTGGAGGGGGGGAAAAAAAAAAATGGAGGAATGGGGTAAAAGAAATTACTTATAGTGAATCAGATACCATTCAAAGTATTTTTTTCACTTTCCATACAGCTCCCAATCTTCCAACCAATCCCAAATCCCATCACAGTCATCACTATCATCATCATCATCATGATCATCCTGACCTTTTTTCCCACCTAAGCATGGGGTGAGGTTAGTCCACAGACCAAGAGGAAAGAAGAACAAGAACAAAAAAAAAAACTGCTATAAAGAGAAACTAAGTCAGCCAAAATTACACAGCACACTACCTTTGCCAATGTGTCTCCTGGTGTTCTCAATGGTGGAGTTCCTGTTGACATTTGACAGCAGGCCGAGACAGAATCGCTCAGAGTTGTTGCTGGGGTCAGTAAATCCATCAACAATGACGGAGTGTGTTTGAGCGTGGAACACCTCACCCACACGATTGTTGAGCTCGTAATATGCTATACTTGACCAGTAGGTTGGCTCCTGTTAATAAAACAATGGCTACTGTGAACACTTTATAGACAGCAATACATTACGCATTCATTCATTCATCAACTAATCCACTGTTGCCCCATGAGGCACGTACATTAAACTTTAAGATAAATTCCGCTTGTGAAGGACCCTTCACTGAAATGGAGAAGCTAAGATGAAAATACTGAAACACCTCAAATTTGTACTGATAGGCTGGATTATCCCTCTGTGTTCTTAATACAGGTACTGAAAGAACTTTGATGTTTTGGCTCCAGGCTTATTTGAACTGGAACCTGGTGTACAGCAGGCTGAAGTTGCTCTTCTCCTGTGGTCCACCATCGTCCTTTCAGGAGATAGCTAGGGAGGGAGTCAACGAGCATTTACATAAACAGACAATGGCACTGCTTGGTTATAACACACTGATGCCAACATGTGAAGTTTCAGGTCACAACACATCTGGTTAAGTTGGATAAAGTTATCTGGTGGAAGCAGGAATAGAGAGGGATGCCTTCTTGCAGTGGCACTAATAAAACCAGTTGGCTCCACTGCCTGGTTATATCAATTCCCTCCCTATCCCCTGAAAAGAGGATGGTGTACTGCAAGAGGGAGGGGGGGGGGGACAACTTCAGGCTGCAGTCAACCAGGTTCAGATCGAGATGAGCCTGAGGTTGCTACTACTTCTCATACCCCTCACAATGAAAGGTTTACAGAGGTCTACAAAATGTATTACACACTACCTGGTATGTAACTGGTGTGACATTGCTGTTGATGGTGGTGGTGGGCACAGTTTCCATGGGGGTGTCTGATGGCTGCGACTGTTTAATGTCTTCGCTCGGGCTGTATGCAGGAGGGGGCGTGTCTGTGGAAAAAATAATCATCCATCATCATCATCATATTTCTAAACTTTATTTGAAAAAAGAAAAAAGAAAAAAAAAAATCATCACCACTCTTTCATTTCTCATGATTCAATCCATCAAAAGACAAAATGGCACCAGACTTCCTTTCCTGCACTGAGAATGGTCATGACATAACTGATAAGTGTCTGGAGGCAGAAAACTTAAGCAAAACAAGCAATTACAGCTTGACATAAGAGTGACTAACAAAAATATAAATAATCATGACTTAGGTATTCAATGTATACAAAGATGGAAAGATCAAAAAGGTACATGTGAGGGCAGCAGGCTTATAAGCTAAATCACAACTGGAAGGTAGCATATGGATTCTATTATGGTAATAACATCATATTATGTATGCAGAATATGTATGCAGTTATGCTGGGAAGAAGTGAGAAGCTGTGGCACAAAATGCTGAAAGAATATGGACAAAACTGACCCTCAAGGTGAATGCAAATCACCCAACATGCCTTCATGATGGCGGTAAACCATCTGCTTGGGGTATAATTTTTTCCATCCCAGCGATCTGGCATATCTGACAAATGACCTACTCCAGATATAGTCACCACCAACACTGCTACTATCATCATCATGCCAACCCTAATTCTCACGTATAGGTTTCAGTAAAATGGGATCTCAAAGTAAATAAAGAAAGCACAGTGTGGGGGAACTATCACACAAAATTCTCCGTGAACTTCAACTAACAATCGTTAACACACAATGCAAGCTTTCCGTATCCTGGTTCCACCTCAAGCAAAACTATGTACAATGTGTACTTATCAGATTTTTTTTTTTCTTTATCAACGCACTTCTTATAAAGCTGTCGGATCATCATTCTACCAACTACAAAATGAAAATAAATAAACAATAAGCAAATATAAGGGAGTGGACATTTTATTACGTGGTTCTGGCCAATTGATTGTTGTGTGCTTCTCCATACATAAATCATCCATTCATTCATTTTGGTCCTCATTCCTCATAATATCCCTCACTTCCACACCTTGCCTTCTAGAACACTCCTTTATCATATCCATCTATCTTTTCTTTGGCCCACCATACTTATCAATCGACAACATGAGATTTCTGGATCATGGGTATTCATAAGTTAAAACCCAAATAGATGGACAGACACAGATATAACTAAACATGTTACCTATCTAGTAAGCAGGCAGTAGGTATTCCTGTAATGGTACTTTAAAGGATGGAGTACCAGTATGAAAACTATTATTATGAACAGGCTGGTGCTGGGGAGGGACAGCTTCACCCACCAGCACCAACACAACCACAGCTGCCGGCTTATACAAAATATCCCTCAACTCCCTCCCCATCCCCCCAAAGGATAATAGTGAATTGCAGAAAAATGACATCAGCCTGCACTCCACTGGGTTTAAGTTCAAATGAACCTGGGGTCACAACAACATAGCTGCCATGATAATAACAGAAGAAAGGACTACAGAGTGGTTATGGCAAGACACTGGTGGAGATAAGCAGCTTGAAAATCTGGGCGGTGTGCTAAGCCACCATTTTACCTGTGCTGGCAAAATGGAGGAAGAGATTAACATGAAACCAAAATTACATGAATTTCTTAGACACTTACAATTGGAGTTGTAAGGGTGGTGGCCGGACTGACCTGGAATACTGCCATAGGGACTGTGTGGACTCTGGCTGGCTGGACTGACCACAGGGGAGGGGGGCTGGTTCAGTCCACTTAAGCTTCCTCCACCTAAAGGGTACCGGTAAACATTACAGATGTTACAAGATATACAACACTATCATCAACAACATGCCATGTATAAATATATATAAATACATAAAAAATGATAGTTTCCTCTTAGTCCCCATACTGAGGTTGGCTACAATACAGCTGATCATTTCTATGGACTGGAAGCTGACCCACGTGCCAAAATAAGCTACCTAATTCCTGACAGTTGGTACAAGCTCTACTCATGGTAATCAGTAACTTTACAGCACCTTAACTTTCAAAGATAACTAATCTAAAAGCAAGGGTGTGTTTGGGTGGGTATTGGCAGCCCAGGAGATGATGATGAGAATACTGCTGAGTACTGCAGTTAATCTATAATTCATGGAGGTGAGGAAGGCTGTGAAAGGATGTGCCATGTGCATGCATCCATGCGTGTGTGTGTGTGTGTAGGAAATGAGGGTGGGTGAGTAAATGAAGGCACTGACAAAGTTACTGTTGTTATGGTTTTGTTGTTGCTGCTGGTGCTGAGGGTGGCAGTAGTAAGGAAATGAATGACAGTGGTTTGGGTGGATGACACAAGTGAGAAAGTAAGCCTAGATTATTTGTATACAAGTACAGTAAGGCTAGCAATAAACTGGACAACAACAAAGCCAAATTTAGATGACATTCAAACCTATGCATCAACCAACCTGGGATGGCAGCATATGGGCTGTGAGGACTCTGACTGGTGGGACTGACAACACTAGCGACGGGTGAGGGTGGCTGGTTGAGTCCAGCCAGGGTAGTGCCGATCTGCGAGTGTGAGGCACCACCGAGGGAGGAGTGTACGAACCCGTCTTGTGAGAAGGACACGTTGTTGGGCATGGGCTCAGGGATCTGCTGCTGGAAGGTGAGGAGGGAGTGGCCTGGGGCAAACTCGGAGTGGCGGGGAACCAGCACGGGTGGCAGCACTGTAAAGAAAGATTAACATTATGTGATAGTTTATTACAATTTCACATGGAACAAAGGACTAGGGATGCCCATACAAACAGTTTATGTATTTACATAACCATTATATCTATGGGTGATATTATACATTTCCTAAGAACAAAAAACTAGGGATGCCTTATACAAACAGTTTACATATTTGCATACAGTCATTCCTAACTCTCCTAATGGTAACTTTCCTAAACCAAATCAGCACCTAAAATTGACAACAATCTTTCCATACACAAACACTGCTAGCAAAGGGCAAAGATGAGGGGGGGGAAAAAAAAAAAGTGCAGTAATACACTACACATACATGCCAGTAAGCAATATATATGGCATGACTTACGTTTTCAAAAGTCTATTTCGCGCTGCAGACGATGATGAAATCAAATCAGCGACTCGAGCGAACAACAATCTTTTCATACACAAGCACTTCAGGCACAGGACAAAGGATGCTAATAAAGAGGGGGGAGGGGGAAGATGGGGTGGGAAGCAGAAGAGGAGGGGAGAGTGGGAAGAAGGGAGGAAGAAGATGAGGGAGGGAGGAAGGCAGGAGGGAAGAGGAGAGGAAGAAGAAGAAAGGAAGAAAAAGAAGGGGAGGAGGGATCAAGAAAGAAAAGGAAGAGGAAAGGGTAGAAAATGTGGGAGAGGGGAGGAAAGTGGAAAGGAGAGGAAAGAAGAGGTGGGAGGAGGGAGGAAGGGGAAGGAGGTGATAGAGGAGGAGGAGGAGGAGGAGGAGGAAGAAAACAAAGTGGTGCAGAGGGACAGAAGGGAAGAAGAAGAATGAATACGTAAAGGAGAAAGAAGAACAGAAGAAGGAATGCAACAGGAAAGAAAGGAGGATGTAGAGGAGGAAAAGATGGTGAGAGACAAGAGAGAAGGGGGAAGAAGGTGTGGGAGAAGAAAGAGAAGGAAAAAAAGAATAAGAAGAGAAAAAGGAGAGGGGTGTGAGGGGTGCTAACAGTGTATGATGTGCTTCAAGGATACATCAAAGCCTGTCTCTCACCAGCCCTGCCCCACACAACAGCGATCTGTCTCATGGCCAACACACAATGCCACTCTTACGCATCACCGCCTAGATTGAATCACAGAACACACAAACACCTTCCTTGGTTACTGTGGCACACGCTGAGGATATTAGGCAATTAAATTATCATCAACGTCATCGTCATCCTCATCATCACTGCCATCGTCTACAGTACGCCAGTGGTTCCACATGCCAATATCAGACAACTGAAATCATCATCATCGTCATTCTAATCTTTTTTACTCACCGACAGATGAGTAAGACAGGGCACTTAAAATGCACAATAGAAGATCCTTTGTTTTAGGCAACTTTAACAGAAAATTATAACACACCAAGGAAATGCAAAAGAAAATACAACTACTTCATATATACGGTATGTATATATATATATGGTACTTTTTGAATACAGTATTACCTAACTACCTTACACCCAATGACACTAACACACATCATCACCAAAACCTGTATTCTCATGGGTTGTGGATGCTCCCTAACACTTCTTCCTAAGTGACTTGGTTTGCTTATTACCCCTTTCCACCCTCTGCTGTGTTACTTAAATCATTCTTGTATCACCATACTCTGGATAAATAACATACAAAATGATATTATACAGTCATGTACAAAAAAATATCAGTAAGGAGGTGGTGTTAGGGACCCTCCTTACCTGCCAAGAATATGGTTCCAAGACTGACTATCCACGGTAAAACACACAAACACTTTCCTCAAATAATAAAATCACAACTTTCTTTACAAAGCCTAGACAACAGACACTCTTGTTGCTGTGGCCTGAGGACCATGTGGACGTGACCTGACGATTGCAGGGAACTGGCCACTCCAACACTCTTACAATATACTAAACAATGCACGGAATGCAACTTCCTGTGTAAATTTTCGCAGTGATTTCCAAACAATTCACAAATTAAGGATAACAATTATAACATCCACTAACACTGTATATTAATTCCCAAATTACTGAGACTGTAGTTCCACACATCTCAAATATGGCACCCACATACACCCACATAACAATAATAAATCATCATCATCAACCTGATACTTTTCCCCTCCCAAAAACAGTGTGAGACAGGACATTTAAAACACAAAAAATGAATTATGTATAACTCTGACAATCTTGACTAATGCGAGAAAAAACACAAAGAAAATAAATACAACCCGCTAAATATATTTCTCATGCTACTGCTGTATGTTCCTCTCCAACACACAATGCCACTTTTACATGTCACTGGCCTCGTAACTCACAGTCAAGAGTCAATACCCATTATAGAACACACACACACACACCCTCCTTCGCATGCCACAGATATTAGACATACGCTCGTATTCTCGTCGGTTAAAGAAGCTCCCGAACACCATTTCCTTAGTGATTTGCTTACTACACCTTGCTACTCTTTTGTACTTCTAAGATAGATTACACATTATTAATGAACTATATGCAGAAATAAACCACCAAGGAAAAGGTGTTAGGGAGCTTTAACAGATAAGAATATGAACCAAAGATGCTTAACCCTTTGCAATCCAATCATACCCTTCTTTTGCTTATTCTTCTTATCATTTGACTACCGGTACTTTATTCACTTCCTTCAATCACATCTTTCTATTGTTTATTCTTACTACTTTCAGCCTATCTTTTCACCTAACTTCCTTCAGTCCCTTCACATCTTTCTATTGCTTATTCTTGCTGCCTCCAGACTATCTTATTCAGTTTAGGAGATCCCCTCTGGAGTTAGTGAAGGCTATACCTAACCTCCCCAGTTCAAAAAGTCTCTCCTAAAATAAAATATAAGCATCTACATGTACTGTACCTTGAAATTTAAAAATTTATCATTAGACTGAAAGGCTGAAGTATAATATTTGCAAAATGACAATATTATTAGATACTATAACATACTGCACTACCACTACTACTACTGCTACAACTACTACTACTACTACTGTACTACTACCACCAACAGATGAAGGTATCCCTCTCCAGAACATCTTACCCAAGTTGATTAAAACTGCTTTTCATTAGCAAGAAATAATATATCTTTTTAATTTTACTCCCCTATAACCACAACATGACTTATTAAGCTTCCAGGGAGTCATATCAACACTGATGGGTCTGAGGCAATATCCGAGGGCCGGCCACAATAAAACAAACAAACTATGCAACCCAATCCTGGCATAAAAATAGCTCTTCATTCCTTCCTAAGCCGTCTTCAAACACGCATTGTGCTACTCGTATATCTGAGCCTGTCAACACATCAACACATTCTTGGCTCTTGTCTCTTATTTCTCCCGGCCACTTCATGGTTGCGTGTGGTGTTAATAAAGTCTTTGTGCTGTGGAAGACAATGCTGTGCCTCACACGTACATCACACACATCATAACTCAAACTGCCACACTTCACACTGCCACATACCACACACTGCCACATCACACACTCACACCTCATGCTTCCAAACCTGACACTTGTCACACATCACACTGCCACACCATATACACAGCCACTACTCACTCACAATTGCCCTTTACACCTGTCTGTTATTCAGGGAAGCATAACATATCCACCTACCTGTGCCCCATCTCATCTCTGTATGCTCAGCCATCCTGATACCACCATCAATTACTGCCCACACTTGAAAACCAAAATAATAACTAAGCTCTTAAGTTGTGGCCTAACCTGGACTCTCAACCCGCTTGTAGTGGTATGGGTTGATGCAGACTTCCTTCTGCTTGGCTGAGAAGGGGTACTGGCAGTGCTCCAGTGGCTTCAACTCGTGGTGGCTCTGAAGGTCCGGCCACCGCCACACTCGGCAGTAGATCACGTGTGGCAGACCCTTGCGGTGTGAAACCTGTAAACAAAACGTATGATTACACACTGTATCTCGGAAAGCAAAACAAAAAACAACCCATTCAACCTCAATTTACACAGTCCATCCATCCATCCACTGTCCCATCCTTTACAGCCTCATCTAGAGCATAAAGGCTCCAGGCTGGGCTCCAGATAGGCTACCTAAGGCAAGAGTGGCCAGCTGCTTACCTTTGAGTGCGATATGTGAGCAATAAACCCCAACCACCCCTTGGATGTTAACCCCCATACACACATCCACCAGGGAAAAAAAAAAAAATCAGAATGTGCCCTATAATTGCTGTAAAGGTCAAACATTTAACTTTCCTCAGCGATGCTAATGTTTGACCAATTGTTTTCAAAACTGAATTATTTCATCCTGGTCTAACCCTCAACCCTCCCAACATGTCTGATCCAAATCTGATCAACACTATGCAAGCTGATCATCATAATGAACTGCACTCAAAATATTAAAATCTCTGTCTGACCCTCAACCATTCCACCGAGCTTGGTGCAAATGAAATAAAACTTGAGTTATGGAATATAGTCAAAGATCTGACACGACCTCTGACTTCTCAAAATTGATTCATTTTTCTTGCATTACCCTCAACCCTTCCTGCAAGTCTATAGTAGTTGAAATCATAAAGTTCGCACTGACCTTTGCTCTACTGTTCTCGAAAATAAATAACTCTTTCACTTAGTCACTCTTATTATTTACTTAGTATCACATTCCAATTCATTTTCACTCAATAATTTTCATTCCCGTAACTCATTTATTCAGTTATCATCCAGTCTCTTTCATGCTTAATATCACTAATTCACTTCTCCTTCATTCATTATTATTCACTTACTCTCACTCATTCATTCACACACTTATTCACGGTCAGTTATGCTCTAAAGACACGCTTGTTTGAGTAATGTCACACATCTGCATACTCTCACGCTTACGACTCCCCCCCTCTCTCTCTCTCACTGCCAAAAATTTCGCCATATGAGATGGTTCTCTTTCATTTTTTTTCCCCATCCCCTCGTTTTCTTTCATTTCTTTTCCCTCTTCCTCCTCCCCTCCTGCCACTTCCCTTATCTATCCTTCTTAGATTCCTCTCTCTCCTCCCCTCCTACTTCCCTCCCCTCTCCTCCTTCCCTCCCCTCTCCTCCTTCCCTCTCCCTCTACTTCCCTCCCCTCTCCTTCCCCCACCCCGTGTAACTACATACATACAACAGCACTCTTTATACTCACTGTACAGTTTAATACATGTATTACTGTATATAAGATTACTAATTAGTCCGCTTTAAAATTATTGACCAATCACACGTACAGTATATTGTAATCTAATACATTAATAGGCTCGGGAAGATGACTACCTAAGTATCATCTTCCTTTTGAGATATTGTACAACTACTATTTTTATATGTACAGTATTGTGTATCTCAATAAATGTATCAAATTCAAAATCAAATTCAATTCCCCCACCCCCTACCCCGCCAACAGCTGGTGAGGGCATTATCATGTGTGTTCTTTCCCATTCATTTATTAACCCTCCCCTCCCTCCACTTCCTTTCTCCTTCCCACTCACATTACCTTCATTCCTTCGTTCCCTCCCGCCTCCCTCCTTCCCTCCCTAACAATTTTCCTCCTCTCCCTCCCTCCCTCCTTTCCACCTCCCTTCTTTCCTTCCTTCCCTCCCTCTCTTACAATTTCACTCCTCTCTCTCCCTCCCTCCCTCCTACTAGTTCCCTCCCC
Organism: Coenobita brevimanus; assembly: GCF_032717465.1. Lineage (NCBI taxonomy): Eukaryota > Metazoa > Arthropoda > Malacostraca > Decapoda > Coenobitidae > Coenobita > Coenobita brevimanus. The sequence continues at coordinate 519,548 of NC_136970.1, forward strand.
TCTCCTCTTCTTCCCCCTCCCCAAACAGCTGGGTGGGGAGACAAGCTTCCGGTGCACGTGTTGCTTTTCCCGCCCACACACACACACACACACACACACACACACACACACACCAAAATCTTATCCTCAGCCATCCACACTCCTCCATGACCCATCCACATACCAACACATCCACACCCTCCACCCATATCCTTACCTTCACACATCCACCCACACCCACATCCTTGCCTTCACACATCCACACCCTACCTCCACATCCTTACCTTCACACATCCACTAACACCCACACATCCACATCCTTACCCACACATACATATCCACCCATATCCACATCCTAACTCTCTCTCACACACACATCCACATCCTTACCTTCACACATCCGCCCACATCTACATCCTTACCCTCCCACATACAAACATCTATCCACATCCACATCCCTATCCTCAAGCATCC
>NC_136970.1:525000-530000 GCF_032717465.1 Coenobita brevimanus
ATTGGCTTGGTCTGAGGTCTTTACTAGCCATAACTCCTAGATCTCTCTCATCCCTTTTCTCTCCAACTCTTTAATGCAAGAGTTGACCGTTACTCCCAGTCCTTCATTTATGCAACAGGTCAACTCTGGAACTCTCCCTCTGTCTGTATTTCCTGATTCCTAAGATCTCCAGTCTTTCAAACGCAGTGTGTCCAGGCATCTCGAAATGATCGGATCTTGAATTTGGCTCTCTCTTGTATTTTGTTTTTCTTTTGGCATGAGCAATTTTGCGGGCTCGTGGCCTTTGGTTCCTTCTTCCACAAAAAAAAAAAAAACTAATTTCTTTGTTATGGTACCGGTATCTACGTTGTAAATAGTATCTCCAGTGGTCTCGCCTTTATACTTTACATTTGTCAACGTTAAATTCCATCTATCCAGTATATACTTTCAACCAAGCCACAACCTTCCCCTAGAATACGACACGCAACAATCTAACTTCGATCCAGGTCCCCAATAGTGCTGCTGGGTGAACAGGAGGGAAACAGATTTTGTCCCAGAGTCTGACCGGCAGGGGAATTGATCTCAGGTTTTTCTGCTTGCAGGCCGAGTGTGCTGACCACTAGACCACTGGCTAGAGAGGAAAGTGAGACAGGGAGGAAGAATTCAGGGGGAGGGAGGGAGGGAGGGAGGAGGGAGGGGTAATGGGGGGAGGGGAATCCAATCCACAGACACCTGGGCGACTTAGAGAGAGAGAGAGAGAGACTTAGACACCTGATTAAATGAGGATATACACACCTGCTCAATACACCTGTACACACATACCACCATACACTGCCTGATATATTAGCGTACACAAATATACACACATGATAACAAACAGCAGGGAGTTGTGGCACAGACTTTGATGAGAAATGATTATAAAGACAGTGTGGACAGAGACGAGGACGATGTAAACAGCTGGGACAGAGATTTACACAGATATAAGTACCGGGTATACAGTACACACAGTAGAGGTATACGGTATTATGCTCTCTCTCTCTCTCTCTCTCTCTCTCTCTGCCGGCTGTGGTGATGGGAGGCGTTACAAGAACAAAGTCTGTGATGGCAGTAGGAAGCACAGAACAGCATCAGAACAGCAGGGGAACAGAACAGAAGAGCATGGAAACACAAAACAGAACAGCATGGAGGCAGCACAGAACAGAACAGCCAGGGGACAGCACAGAACAGCAGGGCAACAACACAGAACAGCAGAGAACAGCATGGAAACAGAACAGCATACGAAGATACTGCCTGGCATCAAGGAAGGGGAACTATGGAAGGAAGAACACAGCGCCGGCGAAATACTCTTCTGAGACCTTTTGCTCACTGTCTGCTGAAATTTAAACAGCAGGTAAGACAGTATTTAGACAGCTGGGGTATACCTATTGACAGGTGATAGATGAATGGATAGACAGAAATATAGACAGACAGACACATAGATAGATGGATAGATAGATAGACAGACAGATATGCACAGACACTGATAGATAAATGTAAGATTCAACACATCAACAGGCCCAACAGCTGATTATAAAAACAGTATGGCTATAAACATCTGATACGTCAACAGCAGGGGCACAGACAGCAAAAGCAGACTACCGGAATGTCTAAACAGCTAAGCTACACACCGCTGATGGTTTAAACAGCACGTAGGCCTAAGCATATATACACAGGGAGGGTTCTAGACAGCTGGTTGGGGGTTAGACAGCTGGGGTGAGAGAGAACTGGTCAGCTGGTTGGCGCTATGGCACTTATCCAACTGGCACTGTCACACCTACACCCCCTTCACACCCCTCACTCTCTCTCTCCCCCCTTTACCTCCCCACTCCTCGTCTCCCCTTTACCTCTCCCTCCCCACTCATCCTCTCACAAATTACCCTCTCTCTCTCCTTTGCCTTCCTCCCTCCCTTCTCTCTCCCTTTACCCCTTGTCTCAAACCCCCTCCCCTTACCTCTCCCCTTTCTTGCTTCATCAACTTAATCTCAGAGAATTAAATATTACAGTTTCCTCTATCATAAACAGCCCAGAAAAGAACCATTAGATTTGTTGCTGTTTGCTGTCGTTTGTACTCCTTCCCTACCCTCTCGCCTTACTTCCTCTGTCTCTACTCTTCACCTCTTCCTTCTACAGCGCTTCCCTTTCTCCTCTTCCCCCTCCCTCTTTCCCTCATACCCCTTTCCTATCGCGTCCCTCCCTTTCATCTCCTTACTTTTCCCCTTTCTTCACCCCCTATCCTCCCCCCATCTCTTATCTCCCTTCAGCCTCTTACCTTCTCTCCCTTTCCCTCTTCCATCCTTCACCCCTTCCCCTCCTCCACATCCTTTCTCCTCTTACCCCCTCCACACTCCTTCCCTTCACCCTTATCTTCTATCCACACTTTCATCACCCTTTCTCCCCTCCCCTCACCCTTCTCCCCTTCCCCCTACCCCCAGCCATCTACTCCCTCCCCCCTCCTACCCCCTCCCTTAAATACGCATAGTCTGTCCACGTGTTACCACCATTAACTTTTTTTTTTTTTACCCTTAAGATCATGACCTACCATTAATATAACAATATTTTCCATTGCATATTATTACCACCATGACGCCTTCCTACACCACCACCACAACCAACCACAAGTACCACCACCAGCACCACCACCACCACCGCACCACCACCATCCACTACCACCACCGCACCACCACCATCCACTACCACCACCGCACCACCACCATCCACTACCACAACCAACCACCAGCACTACCACCACCAACCACTACCACCACCACCACCACCATCATCCACTACAGTTAATCCCTTCACCGCCATAAATGTACCGCATCTAATTCACTCTTAGACGGTTTTATTCAGCTTAGGAGACTTTCTAACAAGAGGGGTTGGAGACAATCTTCCCAACGCTGAATAAAATCGTCTGAAATAAGCTTTTCACTTTCACCTGGCCCATTTTTCGCCCTTTTTTTTAGCTTATTTCACGTTCAAAGGCAGAAAAGATAATACTAAGGCTTTACATCTTTTCCAGGGCACTTCTTCGTGACTAGCATCATATTTTCTCATGTTCAAAGGCACAAAAGACAATAATAAGCTTCTACATCTTTTCCAGGGCACTTCTTCGTGACTAGCATCATATTTTATCACGTTCAAAGGTAGAAAAGGTAATACTAAGGCTCTACACATCTTCCTGGGCACTTCTTCGTGACTAGCATCATTTTCTGAGGTTAATCTGTTGTTATACCTCGGCCGTTAAGAAGAAGGGATGGCAATTCTAGGCCAAGTTAGTGTGAAGGGATAAAACTAAAGGAACAGCGTGATTTATATTTAAAAGAGTAATACCACTATCATACCAGCCCATACCACCATAAATACTACTAATAATACCACTTTATATCATACCAAATATCAAACAGGTATTATTTCCATGTATTGATGCTCCCTCTCTCTCTCTCTCTCTCTCTCTCTCTCTCTCTCTCTCTCTCTCTCAAGATGACTAACACACACTCAGAACGTCAACAAACAGACAGTGACTCACACGAACATCACCTGCCCTACTTATCTGAGAGAGAGAGAGAGAGAGAGTCCTTTCCTTCCTCCCACATTACACACACACACACCTCACCTTCTCCCTCACACACACACACACACACACACACACACACGGTTGCTTATCCCTCCCACACACGCACATGCACAAACACTCTTCTCTTCTCCCCTCCCACAGAGACTAAGCGCTCTCTCTCTCTCTCTCTCTCTCTCTCTCTCTCTCTCTCTCTCTCTCTCTCTCTCTCAGTCCTCATTAATACTGAAGCTTTGACATCAGTATGGCGATGTTGGAAGGAGTTACACAGCCAGGCACAGGAGAGTCAGGTGTAATAAGCAAAATAAATCGCTTGGGAAAAGGTGTTAGGGAGCTTCCTTACCCGACAGGATTACGGGCTCAAGACCTCATCCTTAGCACATTAAAACAATAGGCAGAACATGCAAGAAAATAGTGTAATATCCAGAATAAATCGCTAAGGAAAAGGCGTTAAGACACCTGCCTCATCTCCAATCCGGATCTAAGATTGAAAAAATACAGACAGTGATTGAGAGAGGAGGAAAATTTGACATTGAAAATATACTACAACTTGTGGTGTAACGCGATGCAGAGAGAGAGAGAGAGAGAGAGTGTGTGTGTGTGTGTGTGTGTGTGTGTGTGTGTGTGTGTGTGTGTGTGTGTGTGTGTGTGTGTGTGTGTGTGTGTGTGTGTGCAGGTGTGTGGGCTAGGCTGGGGTGAATGAATTGTGGGTCGGAGGAGGAGGAGGAGAGAAGAGGAGGAGGGAGTAAATGGAGGTATGGAGGGTGAGGGAGGGAAGAAGGGAGTGAGACAGCTTAGTATAGTCAAAGAGTGGAGGGTGAATTTGACTAGTAACCAAGGAGACTCAATCCTACCTCATAACTCAAGCCTCATCGACAATAAAAGTTAATGCCCTGTTCCGTCAGATGAAAGCAGGATAAGAGAGAGAGAGAGAGAGAGAGAGAGAGAGAGAGGTGACCACAGGAATGCAGTGGGGGCAGAGTTGGAAACACACCTAATAAGGAGGCAACTCAACCCGCTCTCTCTCAGCACCACCTTCACCTTGCCTCTCTCTCTCTCTCTCTCTCTCTCTCTCTCTCCAAGGCTAAGACAAGGATAGTCAAGCAGGAAGCCTCCCCGACCAAAAATTCTTCAATCCGAAATGGAAAGGATCACCATATTGAAAATAATAATAATAATAATAATAATAATAATAATAATAATAGTAATAATAATAAGAAATTCCTACGTGCTTTCCTTTGTACTCCTATGCACTTTCCTTTGTACTCCTATGTGCTTTCCTTTGTACTCCTATGCACTTTCCTTTGTACTCCTATGCACTTTCCTTTGTACTCCTACGTGCTTTCCTTTGTACTCCTATGCACTTTCCTTTGTACTCCTATGCACTTTCCTTTGTACTCCTATGCACTTT
>NC_136970.1:535000-547500 GCF_032717465.1 Coenobita brevimanus
ACAGGAACTGATATCATGTTTTAATATAGGATCTTGACTTGTAAAATATTTGGCTCTCTATCTATTACTTAATCTATTTCTGCGCTTTCTCTACCTATCTGTCTCTGTCTGCAATTACCTATCCACCCCTCTAAGCAAGTATTGTACCATCCATCCATCCAGCCGCCTCTACAGCTGTGTGTGTGTGTGTGTGTGTGTGTGTGTGTGTGTGTGTGTGTGTGTGTGTGTGTGTGTGTGTGTGTGTACCATCCATCCATCCAATCTCTACAGCTCTCTCTCTCTTTCTGTGTGTGTGTGTGTGTGTGTGTGTGTGTGTGTGTGTGTGTGTGTGTACGACAGTAAGGTGTAATAACTAAAATAAATCGCTTAGGAAAAGGTGTTAGGGGGCCTCCTCAGCCGACCAGAATACGAACCCTGATAACGGCATTTCATTCACCTCCACACCCTCCTACCCAGGAAGTGTCATATCTTATCGTGATCAAAGCGGCAGCGGATATAAAAAGAATGATTGAGTATTCTATTGTAATTAAGAGCCCTATTCTAAGACACGTATATATATCCTAACACCTTTTCCTAAGCGATTCATCTTATTAAACCGTACTGTCTTAGTGTGTTATATAAATCCTAACGCCTTTTCCTATGCGATTTATCTTACTTATTAAACCGTACTGTCAGTGTGTTATATAAATCCTAACACCTTTTCCTGTGCGATTTATCTTACTTATTAAACCGTACTGTTTTATTGTGTGTTACATAAATCCTAACACCTTTTCCTAAGCGATTTATTTTACGGTACTTATTAAACAGTACTCTTCTTCTGTGTTATGTAAATCCTAACACCTTTTCCTGTGCGATTTATCTTACTTACTAAACCGTACTGTCTTATTGTGTGTTATATAAATCCTAACACCTTTTCCTATGCGATTTATCTTATTTACTAAACCTTACTATTTTATTGTGTTATATAAATCCTAACGCCTTTTCCTAAGCGATTTATTTTACGGTACTTATTAAACAGTACTGTCTTATTCTGTGTTATGTAAATCCTAACATTTTTTTTAATGCGATTTATCTTACTTATTAAACCGTACTGTTTTATTGTTATAAAAATCCTAACACCTTTTCCTAAGCGATTTATCTTACCTGTTAAACCGTACTGCTTTATTCTGTGTTATATAAATCCTAACACCTTTTCTTAAGCGATTTGTTTTGCTTATTACACCTCACTGTCCTCTTCTGTGTTATACAAATCTTCCAGTATGGTCAGACTCTGCATAAACGTACAAAAGGATATTAACTAGCCGAATCCAAAAATAAATCACTAGGGAACAGGTGTTAGGGAGCTTAATATCTAAGACGAGTGTGAAGAACAGAAACAACGAGGAATAAAAAGAATGACAAGAAGGAGCGTCATCGTAGTAAGGATGTTACGGAAGAAGTAGAATAAACAGGTAACGAAAAGGTGTTAGGGGAGAAGGTGATCCTACAGGTGGTAGAAAAGAGGACGAAAATTTGGACAAAGTTGGTTAAAAAAAAAAAATAATAATAAAATAAATAGGCGAGGAACAGGTGTTACGGGAGACGGTAATCTACAGGTGGGCATCGAAAGAAAAGAACGAAAAAAAAAAAAAAAATGACAATAGCAGAATAAGCAGGCGAGGAAAAAGTGTTAAGACTGATGAACAGGTGGACATGGCATAGAGTTGTCCAAATTCCAACGGCATGTGGTGGTGGTGGTGGTGGTGGTGGTGGTGGTGATAACTGCCTTCATATCCGCATTCTCCAGCCCGACACCCGTCCAACACCACTAATATATGAAGAACCATACCTGACACCATACCTGACACCACACCACAAATGACACCACACCACACCTGACACCACACCATACCTGACACCACACCATACCTGACACCACATCTGACACCACACCTGACACCATACCACACCACACCACACCTGACACCACACCACACCACACCTGACACCACACCACATCTGACACCACACCACATCTGACACCACACCACATCTGACACCACACCACACCTGACACCACACCATACCTGACACCACACCATACCTGACACCACACCATACCTGACACCACACCATACCTGACACCACACCATACCTGACACCACACCACACCTGACACCACACCACACCTGACACCACACCATACCTGACACCACACCACACCTGACACCACACCATACCTGACACCACACCATACCTGACACCACACCACACCTGACACCACACCATACCTGACACCACACCACACCTGACACCACACCATACCTGACACCACACCATACCTGACACCACACCACACCATACCTGACACCACACCATACCTGACACCACACCACACCATACCTGACACCACACCACACCATACCTGACACCACACCACACCATACCTGACACCACACCATACCTGACACCACACCACACCTGACACAACACCACACCATACCTGACATCACACCACATCTGACACCACACCGTATCAGTCACCACTTCATTAAGCTCTTTTTACACTACCTTGGCCCAGATTTTCGTCCTAAAGCTCATTTCACGCAGATCAGTAGACTAAATAAATCTATCTATCTACTGCCAGACGCCTTAATCCCGCAAGGGGTGGCCACAAACAAATCGCCTCCATGTCACCCAGTCCCCCGCCATTTCACTGTCCTGCTCCCAGCTCATGATCCCCTCTCTCATATACCTCTCCATGCCATCCCTGCATCTCATCCTCGGCCTCCCCTCCCTCTCCCCCCTCCACCTCACTCACATACACTCTCCTCGTTAGTCTCTCGCTCTCCGTCCTCTCCTCATGGCCAAAGAAGTAAAGAAATAAATAAAAAACTACCGTGATATACCCTTTCTTGTAGCACTTCTTCGTGACTAGCATCCTATTCTAGTGCTAATATCCTGTTACAACTCAGCATTCGAGGTGGAGAGACGGCAATTTTAGGCCAAGTTAGAGTAAACGGGGTATAGATAAATTTATGGGTATGATCTTCCTGGATATTATGAAGTCAGCATTCTCTCCGGGTAAGACAGCTCCCTAACACCTCTTCCTTAGCGATTTATTTTTGGATATGGCTGGTTAATATCATTTTGAAGGCTATGTATGTAAAGAGGGACAATATTGGACGGATTTGCATAACACAGAGAAGGTCAGAAAGGTGTAATAAGGAGGGAGGGGAGGAAGGAGGGAGAGGAGGAAGGAGGGAGAGGAGGAAGGAGGGAGAGGAGGAAATGAGGAATGAGAGGAGGAAAGGAGGAAGAGAAGAGGAAATGGTAGAGAAAAGGAGAGGAGGAGAGAATGAGAGAGATGTAGCATCAGGAGTGTGGGTGATACACACACACACACACACACACACACACACACACACACACACACACACACACAGAGCAGGATGACTGGAATAGGAATAATGCATTAGCCATTTTAAATTACCGGTACCTTAAAATCTCCCTCTCTCTCTCTCTCTCTCTCTCTCTCTCCACACACCTCGACCAGACCCACCTTATCAACCCCCCATCTCGGTAGGGTCCCCCACCTGCCCCTCCCCCTCCCCAACCACCATAAACAGGGTATTGGTTGTTGTTCTGGTTCAATCCCAGTATGCCTGACCGAGCAGACCTATCAACCAAAAGTAAGCAACCAACAGCCCCCCTACAGGACCGACCCGCGCTGTGGGCTGATGTCCCCCTTGAGGCTGAAAATGCCTTGCCACAGCGAGGCGCGGGGGTTAGAGTGGTGAGGAGAGGGAGAAAAGTAGTATGAAAGCAGAATGGTACCCTCTCTCTTCCCTATCAGACCTGCCCCCTCCCCCCAAGCTCATAAACATGGTATCAGTACACGTATACTAGTGAGCAGGAGGAATACAAAGGGAGCAGGAGGAATACAAAGGAATACAAAGGAAGGCAAACAGCAGCAGACATTATGGTCCTTTCGAGGCTTGCACGGTACAGAATAGACTATGACTACGAGATCTAATTCTACATGCTGAAGAAGAGGAGGAGGAGGAGGAGGAGGAAACATGAAAGAAGAGAAAGAAGAGAGAATGACAGGAGAGAAGATGAGAGTGATGAGAGGAGGAAAGCACGGGGAAGGAAAGGAAAGAAGAGGACAGGAGAAGAAAGAAGAGAGCTGGAGGGAGGGAATTTTGAATGAGTAAAAATTCTCTCTCTCTCTCTCTCTCTCTCTCTGCCTGTGTGTGTGTGTGTGTGTGTGTGTGTGTGTGTGTGTGTGTGTAAAGTTGTAAACAATGACACATCCTTCCTGTCCCTCGGTCATGTACGTCACAAAGGTAGGCTTGCAACATATCCTACACACACACACACACACACACACACACACACACACACACACACTGGCATATGACACACACACACACACACACACACACACACACACACACACACACACACACACACACACACACACTGGCATATGACACACACACACACACATTACAACATTATAAAACAACTCACTTCATCCAACCGCGACAGGAAACAGCCATTCAGACCGTGGATGTGTTTTTCGTGTTGTTGTTCACGTGGTGGTTTGACTTAGCTTTGGCCAGACCTTCCCTGACTTCAATATAGTAGTAGTAGTAGTAGTAGTAGTAGTAGTAGTAGTAGTAGTAGCAGTAGTAGTAGTAGTAGTAGTAGTAGTAGTAGTAGTAGTAGTAGTAGTGGTGGTGGTGGTGGTGGTGGTGGTGGTGGTGGTGGTGGTGGTGGTAGTAGTAGTAGTAGTAGTAGTAGTAGTAGTAGTAGTAGTAGTAGTAGTAGTAGTAGTTGTTGTTGTTGTTGTTGTTGTGTTGGTAGTATTATTTTCTTAACTGGGTACGACAGAGAGAGAGAGAGAGAGAGAGAGTCAAGGAAAGATACTTATATACCTTGTGTGATTAATTAGCACCCAGACACACCTGGCTGACAGGCTCTCGCTCTCTCTCTCTCTCTCTCTCTCTCTCTCTCTCTCTCTCTCTCACGCACACACACACACACACACACACACACACACACACACACACACACACATCCTCCATCTTCCTCAGACAGCATACAAATCCACAAACGCTTTGAAACCCAACTATTAAATTGTCACCCTTTCCTCTTATCTAATGCCAGATGCTTAGTCTCAGAATTTACACACACACACACACACACACACACAGTCTCCCCCAGCCACCCACCCTCTCTCTCTCTCTCTCTCTCTCTCTCTCTCTCTCTCTCTCTCTCTCTCAACTTCGAATAACCTTCAATTCTGACCCCTGACCTTTTCTTTTATATCTCAAATTTAATCACCTGTTCTTCCAATGGTCGTCAATTATCCCAAATCGGCTGAAAATCCATATAGTATTTTTTTTTCCTTTATTCTACTGACAAAAAAATGGCGATGAAGAAACGTGCAAAAAAAAAATGAAAGAAAAAGAGAGAACAAGAAGGCAAGAGAAATAAAGAAAAAGAGAGAACAAGAAGGCAAGAGAAATAAAGAAAAAGAGAGAACAAGAAGGAAAGAGAAATAAAGAAAAAGAGAGAACAAGAAGGAAAGAGAAATAAAGAAAAAGAGAACAAGAAGGAAAGAGAAATAAAGAAAAAGAGAACACATGAAGGAAAGAGAAATAAAGAAAAAGAGAACAAGAAGAGAAATAAAGAAAAAGAGAACAAGAAGGAAAGAGAAATAAAGAAAATGAGAACAAGAAAGAGAAATAAAGAAAAAGAAAGAGAGAACAAGAAGGAAAGAGAAATAAAGAAAAAGAAAGAGAGAACAAGAAGGAAAGAGAAATAAAGAAAAAGAAAGAGAGAACAAGAAGGAAAGAGAAATAAAGAAAAAGAAAGAGAGAACAAGAAGGAAAGAGAAATAAAGAAAAAGAGAACAAGAAGGAAAGAGAAATAAAGAAAAAGAGAACAAGAAGGAAAGAGAAATAAAGAAAAAGAAAGAGAGAACAAGAAGAGAAATAAAGAAAAAGAGAACATGAAGGAAAGAGAAATAAAGAAAAAGAAAAGAGAGAACAAGAAGAGAAATAAAGAAAAAGAGAGAAAAAGGAAAGAGAAATAAAGATAAAACAGCGGTGGTAACAGGGAATCCATTATGTATGCAAATATATATATATAAAAAAACACACACACAAATCTCGCAAAATCGTGATAAAATACAGGCATAAAATCAATCTCGAAATATTCTTATAGGCTACTGATAAAATAATAATAATAATAATAATAATAATGAAAAAAAAAGGTGAAACAGACATTTATATAAGCAAATTGTCAAAATACATATATATAAAATCATACTCTACATCCTACAGTTGTTGTTGTGGTCCTGAACTCATATGGACCTGAACCCTGTGGACAGCTGGCTGAAACTGCCCTCTTACGGTCCACCAGCCGAGGGACGTAGGATGGCAGCTGGGTTATATCAGTGCCACCACCTGAAGGCGCCCTCTACAGCACCAATCACATGAAACTAAGCTACAATATCAAAATAGTACAAATATGAGCCAGGGATTGCAACTACTACTGCTTATACTACTACTACTACTACTACTGCTGCTGTTGCTTCTACTACCGTACTGTATTACTACCGGTACTAAAACTACTACTACTACTACTACTGCTGCTGGTACTGTATTACTACCGGTACTACTACTACTACTACCGCTGCTACTACGACGACGACGACAACGACGGTGGTTACTACAAATACTACTACAACTACTATTTTGGGCTGACACTGGCTAATAAAAACCAAAATAATAATACATGCAATACCTGAAGTCTGCCATCCAAGCTGCGTGGAATGGTGACGCAGCGAGACTGTTGGCCGGGGCAGGAGAGGGCGCGCTCCAACTCTTCAATGGCCCCCTTTTTCTTCTTTAATTTCTTCACCAGGGAGTCCACGGCCTTCTCCGCCCATTTCTCCTCCTCGTCCCCTTGTTTCCACCCCAGGAGCTTCTTCACGGCCGGGGAGGTGAAGGAGAACAGGGAGTTTAAGGTGGTCATGGTGGCGGGCTAAGATGGCGGAGGTCTGGCGTCGTGATGGCGGTTTGAATTCGCCGTCCGTTAAGATCGGTTAGAGGGTTGGTTCGTTGTCCTTGGTGGTTCAAGATGGCGGGGTACTGGCGTCGTGATGGCGGTTTGTATCTGCGGTACGTTAAGAGTGGTTAATTGGATGGTTGTTTATTGGCGTTAGTGGCTTCGTCTGGCGTCGTGGTTGTGGTGGTTTGAGGTGGTGCTTCGTTGGCGTTGGTAAGAGTTAATATTGAGGTTCTCTGACGTCGTGGTGGTTCAAAATGAATTTCTAGCGTTGGGAGAAATAACTGCTATTTCGTTGTTAAATACAGGAAATCGTTGGCGTCGAGTTAATATGGCGGATTAATGGCGTCAAGATTGGTTAATATGGCGATACAACAGAAAGTTTTAGGATGAAGGTAAGTTACTATGGCTATATGTTGATGTTAGGAGGACCAATATGGCGTTGATTTGGCGTCAAGGTTGAGCTGGCATAACCTGGCGTTGAGGTGATGCAGTATTGTGATTTCCTGACGTGAGGGTGATCGAGATGGCGCTTAGCTGGCGTCAGTGTCAGCAGCGACAGACAGGTGACAAGTGATGGATGCTGACTCAACGCCTGACAACTGGCTGCTGACGGAGGCGTGGGAGGGGGAGGACAGCTGACACGATTACAGCTGACAAGGAGAGAGGTGATTCAGGCCACACTACCGTACCTGCTCTTTCAAAACCTAACACGTTTTGATCATATACGAACTTCCTCTCAGAATTCCAGTTCTCTCTGCTCAGACACAAAAATCAAACTTTTTCCCCTTTTCACTTCTAATATACCAATACGTATGCCAATCTAAGTAACGGTATAATTATTCTTTCCTACGGTAGATACATTCAAATTTGAAAAGTATACGTAAATATTTAGTGTACACTTTGGACGGCTTTTGGTGTATTTAGGAGTGTATGGTTATTATGGCACAACCTCTGGCACTTAATTCTCAATCCTGGCACTTAAATCTCTCACTTTATCGCTCTCTCACTTCACGTCTCACTTTATCTCTTACTTCGCATATGGCACTTTCAATATCCCTAGCTTTATTTTCTTATCTCTGAAACTTACTCTAATCTCTGGCACTTTCTTTAACCTGGCACTACTGATCTATGGCACTTCTTTCTCTCACAATCTCAAATTTCTTGCTTTTGGAATATTACACAGATTTCTCCTTATCTTCGAAGCATTTTTATTTTTCACCTTATCTGACACGCATTTTTCGTCGCTCTTGTATCAGAAACACATATATACTGTACAATTCCTTACTTTTATACCTCACTCCTCTATCCCCTCTGACGCTTCAATATATAATCTATCTCTTATCAAAAGCCTTCACGATCCCTCAATATTTATCAATGGCACAATTCCCTTTCCGTGTCACCCTCTTGATTTTTTTTCTTCCTTAATAACAAAAGCTTCAGTTTATGGCTGCGTTTCTTTAAATATCACACTAATTTTCCTTTTTCTTCCTTGCTTTATTAAATCCAAAACTATGCTACGTTCCTTTCAGTTTCAAACCAAGACCTCCTTTTTTTCTATATCAATCAGGCGTTCCAAAATCCAGCAGCTTTTCTTGCAAACTCACATCAAAATATTCTTCTCTAGATTCAAAGTTTTGTCGCGTTTTCTTCAATATAGTTTCTTCACGTTTATTATAGTCTCACCAATTTCTTCTTCTTTTATCTTTATTTAGTATTATCTTTATTTCTTTCCTTTATTTTTTGTTTTTTCCCCAACCAATCTTCAACAGATTTCAAAATTCGGCCGCGTTTTCTTTACACCTTCCTTCCTACTTATGGACAGTGTAAGAGGGGGAACTTCTTCATATGTTTTTCGCCCCGTATAAAAACACCACAAAAACACCATGTATGAGAGTGCGTGTGTTTTGTTTTGTGTTTTTCTGCTAAGGGTCACTCCGTCTCCTCGTTTTCTTGCGCCAGAATTCTTGCATGGCGTACCTGAAGGCCGAAGGACACTGAAATAAAAAGGAAAGAAGAAAATTAGTAGAGATAAGGTCAAAATTCTCTCTCTCTCTCTCTCTCTCTCTCATTACCAGCATCATATTAATTTAGCAAAACAAAAGACCGCTAATTTTCTCCACTTACTGGATCGGATAAGTAGTGTGTGTGTGTGTGTGTGTGTGTGTGTGTGTGTGTGTGTGTGTGTGTGTGTGTGTGTGTGTGTGTGTGTGTAAACCTGGTGCATGTGAACTTAAATCTATGTGCTTACGTGGATCTTCGTGTGCACATATGCTCATCTCAGCGGGTTTGTGTGCGTCTGCATGTGCGTGTGTATGCACGGGGACTGCTGAGGGTGTGTGCATGTGTATTTATGATGATGAGTGGGCAATAAAAACTAATACTAATACTACGCATCATCATCATCATCATCATCATCATCATCATCATCAAGACCTCTTTTCCCACCAAAGGAAGAAAGGAAGCAAAGTCTGGAGAGAAAAATGTGATAATGATGATGATGATGATGATGATGAAGATGAAGATGATGATGATGATGATGATGATGATGAAGATGATGGTGATGATGATGATGATGAAGATGATGATGATGATGATGATGATGATGATGATGATGAAGAAGAAGAAGAAGAAGATGATGATGATGATGATGAAGATAATAATAATAATAATAATAATAATAATAATAATAACTGTGATAACCTCTCATTTACTTATTACACCTAACATGAAGCATATACACACTTCCTCACTCTAGCATCCTAAGCCAAAGAACGTTCAACACATCACCAAGTTTCATAGAGGCAGGAATGAGGCGTAGGCACAAGGAACATACCGCCTAAGCTTTCATCTGTCGACCTTTGGGCTCTTGACAGGAAAGACCACAGCAGCGCCTCTCTCTCTCTACTATCTATCTGTGTGTGTGTGCAGGTGCTGAGTGCAGGTGTTGCGTGTGCGTGTGTGTTATCAGTGTGTTATCAGATGTGAGCCAGGGGGGAATAGTGATGGAGGCAAAACCAGTGTTCTCTCTCTCTGCAGGTGACTAGATTACACACACACACACACACACACACACACACACACACACACACACACACACTATACGGCGTCAAAGGAACCCTCTACACACACACACACACTATAAGGCATCAAAGGAACCCTCCACATAAATCCACACACAAACACACAAACACACAGAGCGCAGGTCATCAGATAAAAGCTAGCCAGACACGCGGAAGGAGATGGACAGGTAAATTGGTAACACTGATAAAAGAGATAAGACACATTCCAATATTTACCTGGCTATTGTCAGGTGATTTTATTCTCAGTAACATCGCCAGCATCTCAAGAGTAAGAGTCATACACACAGATTAACCCTTCCTTCTCGATTACGTGTGTGTGTGTGTGTGTGTGTGTGTGTGTGTGTGTGTGTGTGTGTGTGTGTGTGTGTGTGTGTGTGTGTGTGTGTGTGTGTGTGTGTGTGTGAGAGAGAGAGGGAGAGAGTCAGCATCACTAGCAGATTCGCTGAACAGGTTGCTGCGTGTTCACTTAACCCCCTTTAATAAGATTCTCTCTCTCTCTCTCTCTCTCTCTCTCCCTCTGTGTGTGTGTGTGTGTGTGTGTGTGTGTGTGTGTGTGTGTGTGTGTGTGTGTGATTTTATTTTCTTAATTTTTCACCTGGCAAAAACTCTCTATTACCCCTGTCAGTTCAGCTGATGGCCAGGTGTAGTCAGACTGCAAGGTGGATTTGACTAGTAACCAAGGAGACGCATTTGTATCTTGTGACTAAAACCCATTGTATTTCACGCAACCACGATTTATGGGTGTGGAAGAATTACCTGACTAGTAACCAAGGAGACGCATTCCTACCTCATCGAATCACACGCGAGCAAAATATAGTACCAGCATTCAAGCTGGGGGAAGTGGTTTGACTAATAACCAAGGAGACGCATTCCTACCTCATCGAATCTCACGCGAGTATAACCCAGTACCAGTATTCAAGTTCTGGAAGTGGTTTGACTAGTAACCAAGGAGACGCATTCTTACTTTGGAACTACATGGCTGATCCACTTTCATCAGATAAAAACATACTGACTATAACACGTGTACGGTGCAACGCAAGGATGGGGGGGGGGGGAGGGAAGCCACAAACCATTTAATTCACCCAGTGTGTGTTGGGGAGGGGAGGGGAGATGAGGGGAAGGGAGGAGTGAGGGAGGGGAGGGGACGAGAAGAAGGGAAGTGTGAAGGAGGAAAGGGATGGGGAGGAATGAAGAAGAGACGGAGGGTAGGGGAATGAGCAGAGGGGAGCGCGAACAAGGGGAGGGGAGGGGAGGGGAGCGGAGATACGAGGATGGGTGAGGGAAGGGAAGTGAAGGGAGGGGGAGGGGAGGGGAAGCGAGTGTAGGGAATGAGATCAAGGAAGTAAAATGATTTGGTGATGGGGAAATCCGCCCTATCATGACACTCACAGATATATGAGGTGGGGGAGGGGGTAGGCAGGGATGGGGTGGGGAGAGTGGGGTTGGGGAAGAGAGAGGGAGGGGAGATGATGTGTAGAGGAGACGGTGAGGGAAGAGTATAGAAGAAGGTAGGGAGGAGTGGAGAGGGAGGAAGCTGGTGAGGACAGAGGGAGGGAGGGGGCAGGAGTGAGATGGGGGTGCGGAACAGATGAGAGTGGGGAGAAGTAAAGAGGTAGAGTGGAGAGAGGAAGCATGAGGAATATAGCAGAGTGTGGGGAAGAGAAGAAAGTGGGGTGGGGTGAGGAAAAACGCAAGGGAGAGAAGAGGGGTGACACAGATGATGATAAGGAACTGTAAGGGAGAGTCAGAGAGGAGGGGAGTCGGGAGAAGTGGAGGGAGGAAGTGGGAGAAGGGAGGTGAGGGTACGTAGAAGGGAAGAGGAAGGAGAGGGTGGGAGAGGGATTTTGGAGAGGGTAAATGAGAAAGAAATGAGAGTACCGGTATGATAATAAAAAAGAGCAGACTACAAGAGACTGCAGTACGAGATGAAGATCATGTACTAAACCTCTCATTACAACTACTGATTTTTCAGTGAATAATATTTTGATTATTTCATCCAGCTTGAGAAAGACCTAATGAAGTTGTTATTAATCATCCCTAGTCCGTCCGGCCGAGCAGACCCATCAACCACATGCATGTAACCGTTCCTGCAGGAGGCCATGTGTAATGAACCAATGTTCCTTGTGGCTGACAACGCGTGTTGTTTGATTCCTGGGTGGATACCGCACCTACGTCTCTCCACCTAGTTAAGAGGTACCATAGTAGGCTCCACTTCACCCCGTGACATGGCTAAATGGTTACCACCCAGCGTTATAAATGGTTTCTTGGGCCACAGGAAACCATTCGACGTGTCACTCAGTGCAGACCTGAATTGGAAAGAAAAGTACCAAAAAAGTGACAGGAAGGAAAGGGAAA
>NC_136970.1:550000-552500 GCF_032717465.1 Coenobita brevimanus
TACCTTCTTCGTGACTTGCATCATCATCTAGTGTCTATTTCTTGTTATAGCTGAACATTGAGGACGGAGAGATGGCAATTCTAGGCCAAGTTAGACAGAGTATAGAATAAATTGATAAAAGGCTAATCCCAGTCAGCAAACACTCAGGAGCGAATGACTGTACCGGTATTTTCCTTTCCCTCCATAATCAGGTACGCAGTTTAAGATTTCCATTCACCCTGTCCTATGAAATTACCCACAAAGCATAAGGCATGGTGTTCCTTCTCACTTTTTTCCCGCCAACTGCAACTAGAGGGTCAGGTGGGAGGGGGGGGGAGGACAGATGGTTTCCCTTCGCTATCCTTGTCTCATCAAAAAAATCTTCGTATACACTCTCACAGGAGACGCATACCGTAAGTCAATTAATCTAGCTATTGTATTTATCCCTTTCCTTATCTCTCTCTCTCTCTCTCTCTCTCTCTCTCTCTCTCCCCCTCTCAGTAGCGTAGCCACACTGAGTCACGCGAGGTGGCCCCCTATGACTCATACTAAACCCCTCATACTCACCTACTACTACTACTACTACTACTAAGAAGGAGGGGGTGTGTGGAGGGGAGGAACTGACGTGAGAAAGGGAGAGAAAGGTAAGGAAGAGAAAGATAGGGAAAGGGAAGGAAAAAAAAAAAAGAGGAATGAAGGTAAAAGAAGGGGACGTGGTTGAGAAGTTAGATGAGAGAGAGAGAGAGAGAGAGAGAGAGAGAGAGAGAGAGAGAGAGAGAGAGAGAGAGAGAGAGAAATATTGCGATTTGAATTGTCCTCCAGTCAGAAAGTATTGGTGAGTCAGTGTAAATGTGTGTGTGTGTGTGTGTGTGTGTGTGTGTGTGTGTGTGTGTGTGTGTGTGTGTGTGTAAAAATATGTAAGTGTGTGTGTGTAAAAATATGTAAGTGTGTGTGGGTATGTATGTACGTATATAGGCTGTGTGTGTGTGTGTGTGTGTGTGTGTGTGTGTGTGTAACTCTACCCCACCACTAGTCGTAACTGTAGAAATGCACAGCCAACCCGAGTGCTCTCCCCTCACCCTCCCCTCCCTCTAGTTTAACAGCCAGAAAAACACGAAATAAAACACGAAAACAAACACCAATATACAACACAGGAACAAAGACAGACAGACAGACAGACACACACACACACACACACACACACACACACACACACACACACACACACACACACACACACAGAATGAAGAGGGGAGGGAAGAATTGCAACATGGGAGAGGGGAAACCGGAGGGAGGGGAGGGTGGGAGAGAGGAGGGGGAGTGAAGAAGAGTTGAGACGGAAATGTGGAGAGATGCGAAGAGGGGAGGAGAATTAAGATGAGGGGACGACTAGGGAAGAGTGAGAGGGAAGGATGAGAAGAGAGGAATGGGGAGGAATGGAGAAGAAGTGGGGGAGAGGAAGGGGAGGTACGAAGGAAGAGAGTAGGTAACGGCTGAAACGAGTGTGGAGAGGGGAGGAAAGAAAGGGAAAGGGAAGAGGAGGAGGAGGAAGGGGAAGGGGAGAGGGAAAGGGAAGAGGGGAGAAGGGAGGAAAGGAGGTGAGAGAGGAATGGAGGAGAGGGAAGGGGAAGACGGGACGGGGGAAGGAGGGAGGGAGGGAAAGCGGGAGGGAAGGAGAGAGAGGAAAAAGCAGGAGGGAAAGGGAAAGGAGAGGGAAGCAGGGAAAGGAAGGGAAGAGGGGAGGAGTAGCGAAGGTGGAGGGAGAGGGAAGGAGAGAGGGGGGTGAGGGAAGAAAACGGAAAGGAGTGTAATGGGATAGTTTAAGGGAGGCAGGGGAGGACTGAGAACCATGAGAGAGAGAGAGAGAGAGAGAGAGAGAGAGAGAGAGAGAGAGAGAGAGGCAAGTGTGGGAGGGGGGTTGAGATACCAGGAAGCTTTCAGTTGAGCTCCTCAATGACACTACCCACACCTGCTGGCTGTGTGTGTGTGTGTGTGTGTGTGGATAAAGACATACAGACAGACACAGACATAGAAAAACAGAAAAATAAGTAGACAGACAGAGATAACGACTGACAGACAGACAGACAGGGTAAAAGAATGCACATGAGTATTAAAATATTCACCCACTGGACCAGCAGGCGTCAGACATCATAAAAATATTATATGATGTGTATATAATGGAAAAACGAACAGTTACTCCTTCCCTTTGTTTAGAGAGAGAGAGAGAGAGAGAGAGAGAGAGAGAGAGAGAGAGAGAGACAGCACTGTTCAAAATATATTAGTAAGGTCATGCAGGCAGTTCGGTCAATATTCTTGTTTACAGAACCAACCCCCAAACATGCAAGCTCCATGTAAACAATCTCTCTCTCTCTCTCTCTCTCTCTCTCTCTCTCTCTCTCTCTCTCTCTCAAGCATACCTATCCGGTAAACGTGCGTACATTCACATACATTCAATCATACCACCGTGTGTGTGTGTGTGTGTGTGTGTGTGTGTGTGTGTGTGTGTGTGTGTGTGTGTGTG